>NC_057798.1:740546808-740846808 GCF_018294505.1 Triticum aestivum
GAAGCATTAATTTCGTTCTTTCCCAAGATTGGGCAACATGCTCATGATCAAGTTGTTTAAAATTCATGATGTCGTTCCTAAGAGTGATAATCTTAGCGGGAGAAAAATACTTAGAGATAAAAGCATCTTTGCACTTGTTCCAAGAATCAATACTAACTTTAGGCAAAGATGAAAACCAAACTTTATCATGATCTCTTAGTGAAAACGGAAATAACTTCAATTTTACAATATTGTTATCCGTATCTTTCTTCTTTTGCATATCACACAAATCAACAAAATTGTTTAGATGAGTAGCGGCATCTTCACTAGGAAGGCCGGTGAATTGATCTTTCATAACAAGATTCAACAAAGCAGTATTGATTTCACAAGACTCATCATTATTATGAGGAGCAATCGAAGTACTAAGGAAATCATTATTATTGGTATTCGAGAAATCACACAATTTGGTATTATCTTGTGCCATGGCAACAAGTAATCCAACACACAAGCAAACTAAAAGGCAAACGGAAAGAGAGGTGGAGATTGGGTAAGAGAGGGCAAATAAAACGGCAAGGGTGAAGTGGGGGAGAGGAAAACGAGAGGCAAATGGCAAATAATGTAATGCGAGAGATAGGGATTGTGATGGGTACTTGGTATGTTGACTTTTGCGTAGGCCTCCCCGGCAACGGCACCAGAAATCCTTCTTGCTACGTCTCGAGCTTGCGTTGGTTTTCCCCGAAGAGGAGAGGATGATGCAGCACAATAGCGTAAGTATTTCCCTCAGTTTTTGATAACCAAGGTATCAATCTAGTATGAGGTCACGCGCAAGTCCCTCGTACCTGCACAAAACGATAGCTACTCGCAACCAACACGATTAGGGGTTGTCAATCCCTTCACGGTCACTTACAAGAGTGAGATCTGATAGAGATAATATTTTTGGTATTTTTGGTATAAAGATGCAAAGTAAAAAGTAAAAGCAAAGCAAGTAAATAAAGTGATGGAGTTTGATATGATGAGAATAGACCCAGGGGCCATAGGTTTCACTAGTGGCTTCTCTCAAGAGCATAAATATTCTACGGTGGGTGAACAAATTACTATTGAGCAATTGATAGAATTGAGCATAGTTATGAGTATATCTAGGCGATGATCATGTATATAGGCATCACGTCCAAAACAAGTAGATCGAAACGATTCTGCATCTACTACTATTACTCCACTCATCGACCGCTATCCAGCATGCATCTAGAGTATTAAGTTAAAAATAGAGTAACGCCTTAAGCAAGATGACATGATGTAGAGGGATAAATTCATGCAATATGATAAAAACCCCATCTTTTTATCCTCGATGGCAACAATACAATACGTGCCTTGCAACTCTTTCTATCACTGAGTAAGGACACCGCAAGATTGAACCCAAAGCTAAGCACTTCTCCCATTGCAAGAACTACCAATCTAGTTGGCCAAACCATATAAGATAATTCGAAGAGACTTGCAAAGATAACTCAATCATACATAAAAGAATTCAGAGAAGAATCAAATATTTTCCATAGATAAGCTGGATCATAAACCCACAATTCATCGATCTCAACAAACACACCGCAAAAAGAAGATTACATCGAATAGATCTCCACGAGAGAGGGGGAGAACATTGTATTGAGATCCAAAAAGAGAGAAGAAGCCATCTAGCTACTAGCTATGGACCCGAAGGTCTGAAGTAAACTACTCACACTTCATCGGAGGGGCTATGGTATGATGTAGAAGCCCTCCATGGTGGATGCCCCCTCCGGCGGAGCTCTGGTACAGGCCCCAAGATGGGATCTCGTGGATACAGAAAGTTGCGGCGGTGGAATTAGGTTTTTGGCTCCTCTTCTGATCGTTCAGGGATACGTAGGTATATATAGGAGGAAGGAGTACGTCGATGGATCTCCGAAGGGCCCATGAGGTAGGGGGCGCGCCCAGGGGGGTGCGCCCTCCACCCTTGTGACCGCCTCTGGCGCTTCTTAGAGTAGGGTCCAAGTCTCCTGGGTCATGTTCGGTTGGAAAATCACGATCCCGAAGGTTTCATTCCGTTTGGACTCTGTTTGATATCCTGTTTCTTCGAAATACTGAAAAAGGCAAAAAGCAGCAATTCTAGGCTGGGCCTCCGGTTAATAGGTTAGTCCCAAAAATAATATAAAAGTGGAAAATAAAGCCCAATATAGCCCAAAATAGTAGATAAAGTAGCATGGAGCAATCAAAAATTATAGATACGTTGGAGACGTATCAATGTTGACTTGCCGGTCCACACGATCACCAGCATAGTCAAAGTCAGAATATCCAATGAGATCAAAATAAGAGCCCTTGGGATACCATAATCCAAGTGTTGGAGTGTGAGCTAGATATCGAAGAATATGCTTCACAGCCTTATGGTGTGATACCTTCGGTGTAGCTTGAAATCGAGCACACATGCAAACACTAAGCATAATATCCGGCCTAGATGCACATAGATACAATAAAGAGCCAATCATGGAGCGGTATACCTTTTGATCAAATTCTTTATCATTTTCATCAGTGCATAGATGGCCATTTGTGGGCATAGGGATTTTGACGTCTTTGCAATCTTGCATCCCGAATTTCCTCAACACATCCTTGAGGTATTTCTGCTGAGATATGAATATGCCATTGTGTTGTTGACGAATTTGAAGACCTAAGAAGAATTTCAACTCTCCCATCATGGACATTTGATATTCATCGCTCATCATATAGTCAAATTCGTCACTGTAATGTTGGTTAATACAACCAAAGATAATATCATCAACATATATTTGGCACATGAATAATTCATCATCATATGCTTTGGTGAAAAGAGTTGGGTCAAGTGAACCGGGTTTGAAGCCTTTCTTCATATTGAATTCCTTCAATGTATCATACCACGCCCGAGGTGCTTGCTTGAGGCCATAGAGGGCCTTTTTGAGTCTGTAGACGTGATCTAGAAATTTTGGATCCTCAAAACCTGGTGGTTGAGCAACATATACTTCTTCCTCAAGCTTACCATTAAGGAATGCACTTTTCACATCCATTTGATGTAAGATGATATTATGATGGTTAGCATAAGCAAGCAATATGTGAATAGCTTCGAATCTAGCAACAGGTGCAAAAGTTTCACCGAAATCAATTCCTTCAACCTGTGTGTAGCCTTGAGCTACAAGAAGAGCCTTATTCCTCACCACAAGGCCATTTTCATCTTGTTTGTTGCGGTAGATCCATTTGGTACTGATGATGTTGTGCTTGTGTGGGTCTGGTCGCTTGACAAGCTCCCACACATTGTTGAGCTCGAATTGATGCAATTCATCTTGCATGGCTTGAA
Source organism: Triticum aestivum (assembly GCF_018294505.1). Lineage (NCBI taxonomy): Eukaryota > Viridiplantae > Streptophyta > Magnoliopsida > Poales > Poaceae > Triticum > Triticum aestivum. The sequence goes on from NC_057798.1 coordinate 740,550,134, forward strand.
TCCACTCAGATTTCATGAATGCTTCATCAACTTTGGTGGGCTCTGTGATAGAGACAAACGCAAAATGCCCATAAAAGTTAGACAAATGTGAAGCTTTTGAGCGCGTGAGAGGACCTGGTGCATTGATGTCGCTGATGATTTTCTCAATCTGCACTTCGTTTGCAACACGAGGATGAGCAGGTTGACGACTTTGCTTAGGCACCACATTTTCTTCAGCGACATTTTCTTCAGTAGCACCAGCATGATTGTCTTCATGATCCGGAATGACTTCTTCAACAAATTCTTCGGTAGGAATGACATCCTCAGTAGCCTTGAACTTGATGGATTCCTCAGGTGACATTTCATCTAGCACAGGAGGTAGGTGCTCTCTTTGCGAGCCATTAGATTCATCGAACCGCACATCTACAGTTTCAACAACCTTGTGGTGATGGATGTTGAAGACTCTGTAGGTGTGCGAGTCCTTGCCATAACCAAGCATAAAATCCTCATGTGTTTTCGGTGCAAATTTAGAGTTGTGATGACGATCTCTAATCCAGCGTTTAGCACCGAAGACTTTGAAATAACTTACATTGGGTTTCTTGTTAGTGAGGAGTTCATATGTTGTCTTTTTGAAGAATTTGTGAAGATATACCATGTTGATGATTTGGCATGCAGTATCAATAGCATCTGGCCAAAAACGAGGTGGAGTCTTGTATTCATCAAGCATAGTGCAAGCCATCTCAACAAGAGTCTTGTTCTTGCGCTCCACGACACCATTCTGCTGAGGAGTATAGGGAGCAGATAACTCGTGAGTAATACCAAGTTCATCATGATAGTCATTAAGATCAGTATTCTTGACCTGATATGCTTGATCTTCACACCAAAGTTTGTAGATGCTCTTGAGGAAAATCGTTTGAAGACTTCCTGCACTTCATATTTGTAAGTGATGATATGCACACATGTATAACGAGAATAATCATCAATAATGACAAAGCCATATAATGATGCAGCATTAGTGAATGTGGTATAATGAGTAGGGCCAAAGATCCATGTGAAGTAATTCAGAGGGACAAGAAGTGGTCATGATAGTCTTCGCGGGATGCTTGGCTTTGGTGATCTTTCAAGCCTCGGAAGCCCCACAAAGATGATCTTTGAGGAATTTGACACCCTCAATGCCAATGACATGCTTCTTCTTCGCGAGTGTATGCAAGTTCCTCATCCCAGCATGACCAAGTCATTGATGCCATAACCAGCCTTTTGAAGCTTTTGCAAGTAGACATGTGGTAGGTTGTGGCCTTGTAGAGAAATCAACAATATACAAGTCTCCTCTCCTAAAGCCTTCGAAGACTTTGGAATTGTTAGATTCCATTAGCACAATGCAACGATATTTGCCAAAGACGACAACCATATCAAGATCACAAAGCATTGAGACATACATGAGGTTGAATCCTAAGGACTCGACAAGCATGACTTTGTCCTTGTGTCTATCTTTTGAGATCGCAACCCTACCTATACCCAATACCTTACTTTTGCCTTTGTTAGCATAGGTGATATGCTTCAGATGAGATGGAGATAAAGCAATGCCTATCAATCAGTTCCTGTCACCGGTCATGTGATTTGTACATCCACTGTCGAGGACCCACTTAGTAGCTTTGGGTTGTTCATCCTGCAGATGAATTAGTGCAACTTATGAACTCATATACTTCACCAATGAAGAATATGATATCAATTTCATCAACAGTAATAGATGTAGCAACATAAGGACATGAGAAATGAGTAATTCATTTCTTCATGATTAGCTTGCATCCATTCAAGCACATTCATGTCTCCAGCAAATTCTTCAGACGATTAAGTTCGTCTGGAGACCTGACCCTGCATAAGAGATTAGTTCTTTTTATTCACCACCCACATCTGGAGGGGTGGCAAAGAGTTCATCAATCCGCGAGATCCATAAGAAAAGATGACATAGAAGCCAGCGCACTTCATTTCACAGAAGAGGGGTTAGGATAAGCATATGAATAAGCAGAGAAATTCTTCGAGGACTTATGAACATAATGGTTTGAAGAATAATGCACATACTCATAGCCTTTAGACTTTCCCTGCGAAACAGAAGTGTTAGCACGATGATGTTCATATGAGGATTTGGATCCACGTGAGGAATTTGATCCAGATGAAGAATTTTGTCCATAAGAGGACTTGGATCCATATGAAGATTTTGATCCATATGAGGAATTTGGTCTGGGGTTCCTATTCTTCATAGGTGGTGTCATGATGACATTCACTTGAAGATTTTCAAGGCACCTTTTGGGAACCTAGATTTTCTTCATAGGGGGACCGTTCCTACAGTTAGTACCAACATATCGAGCAAATACCTCACCATTCTAATCTTTGAACAGCTTAGTGATACGTCCATTTTGCATCATGGTTTTATATCAATATTTATTGCATTATGGGCTGTTATTACACATTATATATCAATACTTATGACTATCATCTATTATTTTATAAGGTTTACCATGAAGAAGGCGAATGCCGACAGCTGGAATTCTGGCTGGAAAAGGAGCAAACATTGAAAACCTATTCTGCACTGCTCCAAAAGACCTGAAACTCCATGAAATTTATTTTTGGAATTAATAAGAATTATTGAGAGGAAGAAACACCTCAGGGAGCCCACACCCTGGCCGGGAGGGTGGGGGCACGCCCACCCCTACTGGGCGCGCCCCCCGTCTCCTGGGCCCCCCTGGTGGCCCTCCGGTGTCCATCTTCTGCTATATGAAGGCTTTTACCCTGGAAAAAATCATGGGCAAGCTTACGGGACGAAACTCCGCCGCCACGAGGCAGAACCAATCTAGAGCTCCGGCAGAGCTGTTCTGCCGGGGATACTTCCCTCCGGTAAGGGGAAATCATCACCATCGTCATCACCAACAATCCTCCCATCGGGAGAGGGTCAATCTCCATCAACATATTCACCAGCACCATCTCCTCTCAAACCCTACTTCATCTCTTGTATCCAATCTTGTATCCAAAACCACAAATTGGTACCTGTGGGTTGCTAGTAGTGTTGATTACTCCTTGTAGTTGATGCTTATTGGTTTACTTGGTGCAAGATCATATGTTCAAATCCTTAAAGCATATTATTACTCCTATGATTATGAACATGAATATGCTTTGTGAGTAGTTACGTTTGTTCCTGAGGACATGGGTGAAGTCTTGCTATTAGTAGTCATGTGAATTTGGTATTCGTTCGATATTTTGATGAGATGTATGTTGTCTTTCCTCTAGTGGTGTTATGTGAACGTCGACTACATGACACTTCACCATTATTTGGGCCTAGAGGAAGGCATTGGGAAGTAATAAGTAGATGATGGGTTGCTAGAGTGATAGAAGATTAAACCCTAGTTTATGCGTTCTTCGTAAGAGGCTGATTTGGATCCATATGTTTAATGTTGTGGTTAGGTTTACCTTAATACTTCTTTTGTAGTTGCGGATGCTTGCAATAGGGGTTAATCATAAGTGGGATGCTTGTCAAAGTAAGGGAAGTACCCAAGCACTGGTCCACCCACATATCAAATTATCAAAGTACCGAACGCGAATCATATGAGCGTGATGAAAACTAGCTTGGCGATAATTCCCATGTGTCCTCGGGAGCTCTTTTCTCATTATAAGAAATTGTCCAGGCTTATCCTTTGCTACAAAAAGGATAGGGTCACCTTGCTGCACTTTATTTACTTTCATTGCTTGTTACTCGTTACAATTTATCTTATCACAAAACTATCTGTTACCTACAATTTCAGTGCTTGCAGAGAAAACCTTACTGAAAACCGCTTATCATTTCCTTCTGCTCCTCATTGGGTTCGACACTCTTACTTATTTAAAGGACTATGATAGATCCCCTACACTTGTGGGTCATCAAGACTCTTTTCTGGCGCTGTTGCCAGGGAGCGTAGTGCTTTTGGTGAGTGGAACTTGGTAAGGAAACATTTATATAGTGTGCTGAAATTTTATGTTACTTGTCACTATTGAAACTAATCCTTTGAGGGGCTTGTTCGGGGTATCTTTGCCCCGACCAGTAGAGAAAAGAGTTGCTCCTCAACCTACTGAACCTACTGAAAATGTTTACTTTGATCTTCCTTCGGGTATGATAGAGAAACTGCTAGCTAATCCATTTGCAGGAGATGGAACATTGCATCCCGATTTACACCTTATCTTTGTGGATGAAGTTTGTGGATTATTTAAGCTTGCAGGTATTCCCGATGATGTTTTCAAAAGGAAGGTCTTCCCTTTATCTTTGAAGGGGGATGCATTGACATGGTATAGGCTATGTGATGATACGGGATCTTGGAATTATAAACTATTGAAGTTGGAATTTCACCAGAAGTTCTATCCTATGCATCTTGTTCATCGTGATCGTAATTACATATATAATTTCTGGCCTCGCGAAGGAGAAAGCATCGCTCAAGCTTGGGGGAGGCTTAAGTCAATGTTATATTCATGCCCCAATCATGAGCTCTCTAGAGAAATGATTATTCAAAAAATTTATGCCCGCCTTTCTCTCAATGATCGCAACATGCTCGATACTTCTTGTGCTGGTTCTTATATGTTGAAGTCTATTGAATTCAAATGGGAATTATTGGAAAGAATCAAACGTAACTCTGAAGATTGGGGTTTCGACGATGGTAAGGAGTCAGGTATGACACCTAAGTTTGATTGTGTTAAATCTGTTATGGATACCGATGCCTTTCATGGATTTAGCGCTAAATATGGACTTGACTCTAAGATAGTAGCTTCTTTCTGTGAATCTTTTGCTACTCACGTCGATCTCCCTAAAGAGAAGTGGTTTAAATATAATCCTCTCGTTGAAGTAAAAGTAGTTGCACCTATTACAGTTGAAGAAAAGACTGTCACCTATAGTAATCCTATTGTTCCTACTACTTATGTTGAGAAACCCCCTTTTCCTGTTAGAATAAAGGATCATGCTAAAATTTAACTGTTGTTCGTAAGAGTAATACTAGGACTTATACACCTCTTGAGCAAATCAAAGTTGAACCTACTATTGCCATGGTTAAAGATCTCTTGGATGATAATTTAGATGGGCATGTTATTTACTTCTGTGGTGAAATTGTTAATATTGTTAAACCAGATGCTAAAATACATAGACCTGTTGTAGGCATGCCTATTATTTCTGTTAAAATAGGAGATCATTGTTATTATGTCCTTTGTGATATGGGTGCTAGTGCTAGTGCAATACCTATTTCCTTATACCAAGAGATTATGAATGATATTGCACCTGTTGAGTTAGAAGATATTGATGTTACAATTAAGCTTGCCAATAGAGATACTATTAGGCCTTTTGGGATTGTTAGAGATGTTGAAGTCTTGTGTGCGAAGGTCAAATACCCTGCTGATTTTCTTGTTCTTGGTTCCCCACAAGATGGCTTTTGTCCCATTATTTTTGGTAGACCCTTCTTGAATACAGTTAATGCTAAGATTGATTGTGAAAAGGATACTGTTGAAATTGGTTTAGGGGATATGAAACATGAGTTCAATTTTGCTAAATTTCGTAGACAACATCGTGATAGAGAATCATCTAGTAAGGATGAGATTATTGGTCTTGCTTCTATTGTCGTGCCTCCCACTGATCCATTAGAACAATATTTGCTAGACCATGAAAATGATATGTTTATGAAAGAAAGAATGGAAATATATGAAGTGTTCCTTAAACAGGAACCTATTCTAAAACATAACTGTCGGTGTCAAAACCGGCGGATCTCGGGTAGGGGTTCCCGAACTGTGCGTCTAGGCGGATGGTAACATGAGACAAGGGACACGATGTTTTTACCCAGGTTCGGGCCCTCTCGATGGAGGTAAAACCCTACTCCTGATTGATTAATATTGATGATATGGGTAGTACAAGAGTAGATCTACCACGAGATCAGAGAGGCTAAACCCTAGAAGCTAGCCTATGGTATGATTGTTGTTCGTCCTACGGACTAAAACCCTCTGGTTTATATAGACACCGGAGAGGTTAGGGTTACACAGAGTCGGTTACAATGGTAGGAGATCTACATATCCGTATCGCCAAGCTTGCCTTCCACGCCAAGGAAAGTCCCATCCGGACACGGGACGAAGTCTTCAATCTTGTATCTTCATAGTCCAAGAGTCCGGCCAACGGTGATAGTTCGGCTATCCGGACACCCCCTAATCCAGGACTCCCTCAGTAGCCCCTGAACCAGGCTTCAATGATGACGAGTCCGGCACGCATATTGTCTTCGGCATTGCAAGGCGGGTTCCTCCTCCGAATACTTCATAGAAGATTTTGAACACAAGGATAGTGTTCGGATCTGCAAAATAAGTTCCACATACCACCGTAGAGAGAATAATCTTTACACAAATTCAATCTGTTGACGTATTCTGTGGCGTGATGTCACACCACGGCCTAGACTTTATTGGAATCGTTTTTACTGTCCCACCTTAGCGTGTTTAGCGAGGCGGTTTCCTTGGCACGTCTTATCAAAGCAGAGATCATGTCCCCTTATTCCGGGATTCTCATCAATACGGGCGTGGGTAATCCAACCGCGCCATCGATTACGATGCTTGGGAGGTAAGCGAGTTTTGTCAGGCCAGTGGGGACACATAGTTTCGTCCGTCCATATAAGGGGATAGGGATCCACCTTTTTACCTACGCCTTCTTCCTCCTTTGCTTATCCATTTCCGCGCACTCGAGCTCCAGCACCCAAGTCCGCACATCCCTTCTCAACCTTCTCCAGCCATGTCCGGAGTGGGAGGCAAGTGGATGGTCTCCTCCGTAATGGAGGAACAAGTCAAAAAGCCGCGGAAGGCCGGATACTTGTCCAGCGACATCGCGCATCGGCTCCCCGACAAGGGGTAGCTCCTCCCCACCCCCAGGCCCCATGAGAGGGTGGTGTTCCTCACCCACTTCCTCCGCGGACTAGGTTTTCCAATTCACCCATTTGTCCAGGGGCTCATGTTCTACTATGGCCTAGATTTCCACGATCTGGCCCCGAACTTCATCCTCAATATCTCGGCGTTCATCGTCGTGTGCGAGGCCTTCCTCTGCATCCAGCCCCACTTCGGCTTATGGCTGAAGACTTTTAATATCAAGCCGAAGGTAGTGGGTGGCCGCCAAGCGGAGTGCAGAGGCGCCATTGTGGGCCGGATTGCCAACGTCCTATGGCTCGAGGGCTCCTTCGTGGAGACAATAAAGGGGTGGCAATCAGGGTGGTTCTACATCACCGAGCCGCGCGACCCCAAATGGGCGGCGGCCCCCGAATTCCGATCTAGTTTCCCCACATGGCTCACCTCCTGGAAAGAGACGGGCCTAACATGGGGAGATTTGGAAGAGCTGACCGGACTTCAAACCTGCGTCCAAAAGCTGGTGAACAAGAATCTCAAGCTTGTCAACGTAGTCCAGGTCATGCTCATCCACCGAATCCTCCCATGCCAACAACGGGCCTTCAAATTGTGGGAGTTTGATCCGGCACAGCACCAAACCTTGATCAATCTCTTCGACACTCCGTACGAAGATGCCTGGAAGGTGCTGTTTAAGGGCATCCGCTACCGAAGATCGCGGATTCAGCTCACGGCATCAGGCCAACGAGCTAAGCTGTTCTACCCTTTACGGGACTCTTGTTTTTCATAGTCTGACTCTATGTGGGATCTAAACTCCCTTACCTTTGACAGGACTAGCTGAAGACGTCCGGGTAGTTTAACTGTCTGGCTCCTTTGCCAGAAAACCCAGCAGACGCCCGATTGACGGGGTTGCTGGTTCCGGCACCTCACGTGGTGCCGGATAAGAAGGCCAAGAAGAAGGCCACGGGAACCCAAAAGAGTTCCCGGCGTCAGGTGTTATCGGACTCATCGTTCGATGACTCCGAGGCGGACTCCTCCCGCAAAGATGAGGAGGAGACAAAAGAGGCTTCTCCCCCAGCGGGGGGAGAGAAGAAAAGGAAGGCCTCCCCGGAGGGTCCAAGAAGGGAAGGACCCTTCCTCCGGACTACTCCACCAACACCGACGACGGCGAAGAGGAGTGGCCCTCGAGGGCCAAGCCCCTGGCGAGATCGTAAGTGTCCGGATTCCAGAATAACTCATGATTTTTCATTTGTCGCATAGTGTCTTCTAACGCCGAACACAACCATGTAGCCCGCCCAAGGACGAGCTCCCCGCTTCGTCGAGCGGCTCCCTGGATTCGTCGGATGTGAATAGCACTTCACTTCTGACCACCTCCTCCCCTCGCGACGCAGAAGACGCCGCGGTGGAGTCCCAAAAGGGGCCCAACCAGGAGGAGGTGGTCCTGGAGGTGCCGCAAGGCAACCTCCCGGACTCCGGGTGGAAAGGGGGCAAAACCCCAGAGGGCTCTAAGTCCGGCCCTATGCTGGACTCCATACCGGAACCTACAGTGGTTCCGAAGTCCGGCAGGCGGCCCCTTCGTAAGAAGGGCAAGACTGCGACGCCGGTGACCTCTGTCCAACCGGAGGCGCCAGATAATTTGCTGGAGGCGCTTAACGGTGCCTCCATCGACGAGGAGCACCACACTGTTATGAGTGCGGTGATCCAGAAAGTTCAGTCTGCCAAGAGCGGGCTGACTAAAGCCTGTACCAGCCTTCTAACAGGCTTTGAGGTAAGTTTTAAGATATGTAAGAATATTACCGCATAGACAGTAGCCCCTGATGCTCAGTTTGGTGTTCGGAAAGAAAAGCCGAGCTGAGGATCTAAAAAGATATACGCAGGAGTCTAACATAAATATGTCAATATGGGAATGCAGGCTGCACTACTGACCTCTGTCGCACTGACTGCGGAGGTCAATGCATTGAAGGAGAGCCTCGAGCGGTCCGAGAACGAGCTCGGCCTTGCAAGAAGCAGCTCGAGGACAAGGAAGGTAAGTAATACCTTATTAAAGTAATACCTTATAGAAAGGATTTGGTTGCAAAAAATGACAGGAATAACGTGGGTATTGCAGGGGCCACGAACGAGGTGGCGACCCTGAAGGAAGTGGTGCCCAAGGCCGAGAACAGTGCGGCCTTGGAGCGCACTGAGCGAGAGAAGCAGGAGGCGCGGGTGGCGGAGGTGCGGCAAGAGCTCTAGGCTCTTGTGGAAAAACATGAGAGTTTGGAGCGTGACTCGAAGACTCGAGAGTCCGAGCTCTCCTTGGCTCTTGAGAGTGCCAAAGCCGCTAAGGCCGAAGCCCAGAAGGCCCTCCAGGAGATCGAGGCGATAAAGAAGATAGCGTCGGGTAACACATTTTTTATGCAAAGCAAGCATGTAAAAGTGAATTATCTGTTACTTACCCGAATCCGGAGCTCTCCAGGAGCGTTCGCCGATCTGCCCTGTAGTGTGTCTGATGCTGCCGCATTCTACCAAGCTGAGGATGGGAGCTCTACAGAAAAGGTGTTCTGGTCTCAATATGCTGAGGCCGGACATCCGGTGCCCCTGAGTGACCAGCTGAAGCAGCTGGTCGAGCTCCACAAGGTGGCCGAACAGGCCATGAAGGGCCTCATAGTTCGGCTGTGGCCTAAAGAAGCCATGCCTGGGAGCTACTTCGGTCTGGTGCGGTGGCTGGTGGACGCCTGTCCATGGATTGAAGTCATCAAGCGCTCTGTCTGCATTGAAGGTGCCCATCGGGCCTTTGCCCGTGCTAAAGTGCACTGGGCAAGATGGATGCCGAGAAGCTTGTGATCGACGCGCCACCGCCGAGCAAGGAGTATTGCAAGCCCGAGATGTACTATGAGGGCATCCTGAAGGGTGCCCGCCTTATAGCGGGTGAATGCTCAAAAGATGTAATTTTTGAGTAGACTCACATTTGTTATCTTGTACGCTGAAAACTTTGTTCATATGCGCTAAGCAACGCTTGTTAATTTAAAATATTACCTTCTGTGCGACCGTTTATCAAATTTGAGAAATGGCGAGTCGTTGGCTTCAGCCCCCATGCCACGAGTGCTGGGGTGTTCGGGATAAACTTGAGCGCTCTTGTTCCCATTCTTGGGTCCTTCGAGGGAGGCGTTCAACACGACAAACGAGGCAACCGGACTATAATGCTTGAACACTCTCACTTAGCCATAGAATTCTATAATTTTAAATTTCGGTGAAGCCCCTGGTATTCGGAAGACCGAGTTCGGGGCGCTATCCACGCCTTGGCCGGACAATGCCGACTCCTCGCTCTAAGCGGCATGAGTCTTTAGGGACCCGAAAAACCTCTCGAACAGCGATCGGCTCTCGCCCTATCATGATGGTCGGTTTTAGCTTTCTCCACTGAGGTGCTCAACCCATCTCAACCGGGGCACAATCGCAGTGGTTCTCCCAGCGCTACCTTAGCCGATATAACGAAACGTAAGGTACCAAAACATGGGAGCCGGGCAAACCCAACTATTGACCCAAGACATGATTCGGAGCCGATGCATATAATGCTATAAGTTCGGGGTGCCGCACTTGTGAAAGTGTTCGGACTTATCACACCATGTTTTGGGGTACTTAAGCCCCTGGTGTATTGACCATACCGAGTTGTACGGGTGCAACATGTCATAGATGAACATTTATAGAAAAAAAGAAATGCAATAATAAGCAGAAGCTATGTACTGTTTATTCAAAAGATACTGCAATGAAAGCAGAACGATACAAATAGTGCGATAAGCAAGGGATGGGACTATTTAACATGTCCCCCTCCAGGGCTAGGCTGGATAGTATGTACAACAGGTATACTGCTCATAATAGAGACCACCTGGACACTCGACATAGCTTTTCTCCTTCCCTGGCTGTTGCATCGTGAGTTCGGCGATTCTACTGTCGGTAGGGCTTCTGGAAAACGGAGTCCTGAGAATAAGAAAAAAAAGAATGCCACAATTGGGAGCCCCTTGTGCGGTTGAGCCGCACTCTGGGCATGCCGTGGTCGTGCCCCTCCCCCTATGCCCATGGTATCTCCAGAGCATAGTTATGTACGCGTGGTACTAGACTCGCTATTTCGCGAGGGCTGGGGTTGGGGCCGCATTTCTACGCGTGCTCGGAACGTGCCAGGCGGTCTTATTGTAGGTTACTTCGGGCGCACTTGACGGTGTCCGGACGTTTAGTAGTCGAACTCGAGAATTGCCTTAAGAGGCTACTTTGTACTTCCGCCGCGAGGGCCGCCGTATGCACCTCCATTCGGAGAGAGCGTTCAGTGTTTCCATTGACCGTGATTACTCCTCGAGGGCCTGGCATATTGAGCTGGAGGTATGCGTAGTGCGGCACCGCATTGAATTTTGCAAATGCGGTTTGTCCAAGCAGTGCGTGATAGCCACTGCGGAACGGGACTCTGTCGAAGATTAATTCCTTGCTTCGGAAGTTATCCGGGGATAAGACCACTTCAAGTGTAATTGATCCTGTACAGTTGGCCTCTACACCTGGTATAACGCCTTTAAAGGTCGTTTTTGTGGGTTTAATCCTTGAGGGGTCTATGCCCATTTTGCGCACTGTATCCTAGTAAAGCAGGTCCAGGCTGTTGCCACCGTCCATTAGGACTCTAGTGAGGTGAAATCCGTCAATGATTGGGTCAAGAACCAGTGCGGCAAATCCGTCGTGGCGGATGGTAGTGGGGTGGTCCCTTCGATCAAAAGTGATCAGGCAGGAGGACCACAGGTTGAACTTTGGGGTGACTGGCTCCATCGCGCATACGTCCCTTAGTGCACGCTTCCGCTCCCTTTTGGGTATGTGGGTTGCGTATATCATGTTCACTGTCCGCACTTGTGGGGGAAAGCCCTTCTGTCCTCTATTGTTCGGCAGCCGGGGCTCCTCCTCGTCATCGCTATGTAGCCCCTTGTCGTTGTTTTCGGCATTTAACTTGCCTGCCTGCTTGAATACCCAACAATCCCTGTAGGTGTGGTTGGCTGGTTTTTTGGGGGTGCCATTTATCTGGCACGAGCGATCGAGTATTCGGTCCAAATTGGACGGGCCCTGAGTATTTCTTTTGAACGGCTTTTTCCGTTGACCGGGTTTAGAGCCTCTGAATCCGGCATTGATTGTCGTATCTTCAATATTATCATCGTTAATGCGACGCTTGTGCTTGTTGCGACCCGACCTGCCATTGTTGTCCTTGGTATGCGAACTACCAGGGTTTTTGGTCAGGTTGTTACTGCGAGCTAGCCAGCTGTCCTCTCCCGCGTAGAAGCAGGTCATGAGTGATGTGAGGGCTGCCATGGATTTCGGCTTTTCCTGCCCTAGGTGCCGGGCGAGCCACTCGTCGCGGATGTTATGTTTGAAGGCTGCTAGGGCCTCTGCATCCGGACAGTCAACGATTTGATTTTTCTTGGTTAAGAACCATGTCCAGAATTGTCTGGCCGATTCATCTGGCTATTGAATTATGTGGCTAAGGTCATCGGCGTCTGGTGGTCGCACATATGTGCCCTGGAAGTTATCAAGGAATGCGGCTTCCAGGTCTTCCCAACAACCAATTGATTCTGCTGGCAAGCTGTTGAGCCAATGCCGAGCTGGTCCTTTAAGCTTGAGTGGGAGGTATTTGATGGCGTGTAGATCATCACCGCGGGCCATGTGGATGTGGAGGAGATAGTCCTCGATCCAAACCGCAGGATCTGTTGTGCCGTCATATGATTCAATGTTTGCGGGTTTGAAACCCTCGAGGATTTGATGATCCATTACTTCGTCTGTGAAGCATAGTGGGTGTGCGGCGCCTCTGTATTGGGCTATGTCACGACGCAGCTCAAATGAGCTTTGTCTATTGTGTTCGGTCCGGCCGGAATTGCTGTATCCGGCGTGACGGTTGTCATCACGTGTCGTGGCGCGCCCACGCGATCCGTAGATCGATCTTATTTGCCTTGCCTTGTCCTCCAATATGTATCGCAAGTCTGGCGCATTTCCCCGTGGCTTTGTACTTTTCGAGCGACGCTGGGGTGCGACTTTAGTGGAGGGCCTAGAGGCCTCTTTGTCGCGGCCACGAGGTGGCCGGTCGGCCGCGTCATGCGCTGGTGATGTAGGTTTGGGTGCTTCCTCCTCTAATTGGGGTAGCAGCCTGCGTTTTGGGTAGCTCTTGGAGGGGCGATCGAGTTTATACTCTTCGGCTGCAAGGACTTTGGTCCATCTGTCAGCTAGCCAGTCTTGGTCAGCTCTAAGCTACTGCTGTTTTTTCTTAAGGCTACTTGTCGTGGCCATAAGCCTGCGCTTGAAACGCTCTTGTTCGACGGGATCCTTGGGCACGACAAATTCGTCGTCGTCGAGGCTTGCTTCATCTTCGGAGGGAGGCATATAATTATCGTCCTCTACCTCTCTGTCTGCCGCTCTATCATGAGGGCTGGCTTCTCCCTCCTCCTGTGCTGAATCCTGCTGGAGGGGGTTGTCTTCGGCACTGTCCGGGATGTTATTATCTCCCGTGTCGGAATCACCGTTTTTGCTGTGGCGGGATTTAGAGCGGCGCCACTGACGCCGGCGCTTGGGCTGTTTCTTGGAGGGGTCATCCTCCGCTGTTCCATTGCCATTCCCATCTTTTGGGGTGTCCACCATGTATATGTCGTATGATGAGGTAGCCTTCCAGTGCCCTGTGGGCGCTGGTTCTTGGTTGTCTCCTGCATCGTCGTCCATACCGTCGATGTCTTTGGAGTCGAAATCGAGCATGTCGGTTAAATCATCGACAGTGGCGACAAAGTGGGTCGTGGGTGGGCGTTGAATTTCTTTGTCTTCTGCATCCCAACCTTCCTGACCATAATCCGGCCAGGGTTCTCCTGATAAAGAGAGAGACTTTAGTGAATTCGGAATGTCGCCGAAGGGCGAGTGCTGAAAGATGTCCGCGGTAGTGAACTTCATAACCGGCGCCCAATCGGATTTGATTGGTAGGGGCACGGGAGGTTCGGAGTCTGGAGAGGAGTCCGGCACCTCGGAGTCACATGCTTTGCAAAGGACAGGGATGGTGTTCGGCTCAATCGCCGTAGAGATCATATCCCCCGACGCGGTGTCCATCCACTCGTCCTCGATCAGCGAAGTCGGCTCCGAGCTAAGGGTCAGAGCGGACGCTGGTGCGGCCTCCAGGGCACTGTTCCGCGGTAGAGCTAGATCATACCCATCGAGACAGTGCGGCGCGCTTGGCTGTGGCTCAAATCCGTCGAAGATCAAGTCTCCGCGGATGTCAGCCGTGTAGTTCAAACTCCCGAATCTGACCTGATGGCCAGGGGTGTAGCTTTCGATCTGCTCCAGATGGCCAAGTGAATTGCCCCGCAGTGCAAAGCCGCCGAATATGAAGATCTGTTCGGGGAGAAAAGTCTCACCCTGGACCGCGTCGTCGTTGATGATCGAAGGAGCCATCGGGCCTAAAGGTGATGACACAGAGGAACTCTCGATGAAAGCACCAATGTCGGTGTCAAAACCGGCGGATCTCGGGTACGGGTTCCCGAACTGTGCGTCTAGGCGGATGGTAACAGGAGACAAGGGACACGCTGTTTTTACCCAGGTTCGGGCCCTCTCAATGGAGGTAAAACCCTACTCCTACTTGATTAATATTGATGATATGGGTAGTACAATAGTAGATCTACCACGAGATCAGAGAGGCTAAACCCTAGAAGCTAGCCTATGGTATGATTGTTGTTTGTCCTACGGACTAAAACCCTCTGGTTTATATAGACACCGGAGAGGGTTAGGGTTACACAGAGTCGGTTAGAATGGTAGGAGATCTACATATCTGTATCGCCAAGCTTGCCTTCCACGCCAAGGAAAGTCCCATCCGGACATGGGACGAAGTCTTCAATCTTGTATCTTCATAGTCCAGGAGTCCGGCCAACGGTGATAGTTCGGCTATCCGGACACCCCCTAATCCAGGACTCCCTCAATAACCTTCCCATTGAAATTCTAGGGGATCCTCCTCCACCCAAGGGTGATCCCGTGTTTGAGCTAAAACCATTACATGATAAGCTTAAGTATGCTTATCTTGATGAAAAGAAAATATATCCTGTTATTATTAGTGCTAACCTTTCAGAGCAAGAAGAGGAAAGATTATTGAAAACACTAAAGAAGCACCGTGCTGCTATTGGATATACTTTAGATGATCTTAAGGGCATTAGTCCCACTCTATGCCAACACAAAATAAATGTGGAGAAAGACGCAAAACCAGTTAGAGATCCTCAACAACGACTGAATCCCAAGATGAAAGAAGTGGTAAGAAAGGAGATACCAAAGCTCCTTGAGGCAGGTATAATTTATCCCGTTGCTGATAGTGAATGGGTAAGCCATGTCCATTGTGTTCCTAAAAAGGGAGGTATTACTGTCGTTCCTAATGATAAAGATGAATTGATCCTGCAAAGAATTATTACAGGTTATAGGTTGGTAATTGATTTCCGTAAATTAAATAAAGCTACTAAGAAAGATCATTACCCTTTACCTTTTATTGATCAAATGCTAGAAAGACTATCCAAACACACACATTTCTGCTTTCTAGATGGTTATTCTGGTTTCTCTCAAATACCTGTGTCAGCGAAGGATCAATCAAAAACTACTTTTACTTCCCCTTTCGGTACTTTTGCTTATAGACGTATACCATTTGGTTTATGCAATGCACCTGCTACCTTTCAAAGATGCATGATGGCTATATTCTCTGATTTTCGTGAAAAGATTTGTGAGGTATTCATGGATGACTTCTCAGTCTATGGATCTTCTTTTGATGATTGCTTGAGCAACCTTGATCGATTTTTGCAGAGATGTGAAGACACTAGTCTCGTCTTGAATTGGGAAAAGTGCCACTTTATGGTCAATGAAGGCATTGTCTTGGGGCACAAAATCTTCGAGAGAGGTATTGAAGTTGATAAAGCTAAAGTTGATGCTATTGAAAAGATGCCATGTCCGAAGGACATAAAAGGTATAAGAAGTTTCCTTGGTCATGCCGGTTTTTATAGGAGGTTCATTAAGGACTTTTCTAAAATCTCTAGGCCTCTGACTAATTTATTGCAAAAAGATATTCCTTTTGTATTTGATGATGATTGTGTAGAAGCATTTGAAATACTTAAGAAAGCTTTGATCACTGCACCTATTGTTCAGCCACCCGATTGGAATTTACCTTTTGAAATTATGTGTGATGCTAGTGATTATGTTGTAGGTGTTGTTCTAGGGCAAATAGTCGATAAGAAACTGAATGTTATCCAGTATGCTAGTAAGACTCTTGATACTGCCCAGAGAAATTATGCTACTACTGAAAAAGAATTCTTAGCAGTTGTGTTTGCATGTGATAAGTTTAGACCTTATATTGTTGATTCCAAAGTTACTATTCACACTGATCATGCTGCTATTAAATATCTTATGGAAAAGAAAGATGTTAAGCCTAGACTCATTAGATGGGTTCTTTTGCTCCAAGAATTTTATTTGCATATTATTGATAGAAAGGGAGCTGAGAACCCCGTTGAAGACAACTTGTCTAGGTTAGAGAATGTTCTTGATGACCCACTGCCTATTGATGATAGCTTTCCTGATGAACAATTAGCGGTCATTAATGCTTCTTGTACTGCTCCTTGGTATGCTGATTATGCTAATTACATTGTTGCTAAATTTATACCACCTAGTTTCACATACAAACAAAAGAAAAGGTTCTTTTATGATTTAAGACATTACTTCTGGGATGAACCATACCTTTATAAAGAAGGAGTAGGTGGTGTTATTAGACGTTGTGTACCTGAGCATGAATAGGAACAGATCCTAAGCAAGTGTCACTTTGAATCATATGGAGGACACCACGCTGGAGATAGAACTGCACATACAGTATTGCAATCCGGTTTTTATTGGCCTACTCTCTTCAAAGATGCTCGTAAGTTTGTCTTGTCTTGTGATGAATGTTAAAGAATCGGTAACATTAGTAGACGTCAAGAAATGCCTATGAATTATTCTCTTGTTATTGAACCATTTGATGTTTGGGGCTTTGATTATATAGGACCTTTTCCTGCCTCTAATGGTTACACACATATTTTAGTTGTTGTTGATTACATTACTAAGTGGGTAGAAGCT
This sequence comes from Triticum aestivum, assembly GCF_018294505.1. Classification (NCBI taxonomy): domain Eukaryota; kingdom Viridiplantae; phylum Streptophyta; class Magnoliopsida; order Poales; family Poaceae; genus Triticum; species Triticum aestivum. The sequence goes on from NC_057798.1 coordinate 740,567,087, forward strand.
ATTCCAACTAGTAGTGCTGATCATAACACTTCTATTAAAATGCTTAAAGAAGTTATTTTTCCGAGGTTTGGAGTCCCTAGATATTTTTGACTGACGGTGGTTCACATTTTATTCATGGTGCTTTTCGTAAGCTGCTTGCTAAGTATGATGTTAATCATAGAATCACATATCCTTATCACCCGTAGTCTAGTGGTCAAGTAGAGTTGAGCAATAGAGAGCTCAAATTAATTTTGCAAAAAACTGTGAATAGATCTAGAAAGAATTGGTCCAAAAAACTTGATGATGCATTATGGGCTTATAGAACTGCATACAAGAATCCTATGGGTATCTCTCCATATAAGATGGTTTATGGAAAAGCTTGTCATTTACCTCTAGAACTTGAACATAAAGCATATTGGGCTATCAAAGAGCTCAACTATGACTTCAAACTTGTCGGTGAGAAGAGCTTGTTTGATATTAGCTCACTTGATGAATGGAGAACCCAAACCTATGAGAATGCCAAGCTATTCAAAGAAAAAGTCAAACGCTGGCATGACAAAAGGATACAAAAGCGTGAGTTTAACGTAGGTGATTATGTGTTATTATTCAACTCTCGTTTAAGATTTTTTTGCAGGAAAACTTCTCTCTAAATGGGAAGGTCCTTACGTTATCGAGGAGGTCTATCGTTCTGGTGCCATAAAAATCAACAACTTCAAAGGCACAAGTCCGAGGGTGGTGAACGGTCAAAGAATTAAACATTATATCTCAGGTAATCCTACCAATGTTGAAACTAATAATGTTGAAACCGTAACCCCAGAGGAATACATAAGGGACACTTTCCAGAATGTTCCAAACTCTAAAAAGGAATAGGTATGTGGTACAGTAAGTAAACCGACTCCAAAACAATCATAATGTCATTTTTTATCAGTTTTGGAATATTTAAGAATTTTAGGAAGAAAGAAGCAGTCCGGGAAGGACACGAGGCCTCCACGAGGGTGGAGGGCGCGCCCACCCTTCCTGGGCGCGCCCCCTGTCTCGTGGCCACCTCGTGTGCCTCCCGGACTCTGTATTCTTGCACGTTACGTATTTTGGTCGGTAAAAATTCATTATATAATCTCCCGAAAGTTTTGACCACCGTATCACGCAAATATCATCTGTTTTCGTTTCGAGCTGTCTCTGTTACAGATTTAGAGCAATATGTCATCTCAAGATTCGGAAGGGGAAAGCTATGCAACTGATTACCTTGCAGACCCTAAGGTCTATGGGAACTTGGAGCATGGTGGCTGGACCACTGAAGAAGAGGAAGACTTTGAGCCTAGGGGAAAGGAGGAGATGAGTTCAGACGAAGACGAGGCCCCATTACCTCAACCCGGGGACATGCATGTGGAGTTTAAAAAGTCAAGCCTACCTGATAGAGCAAAGAAGCCAAAGATCGAGTTTATCCCTTTTCGTCTCTTGCAGGAAAATAAGCAGGAACTATGCAAAAGAGTATTAAGTCTTGAGCAGGAGATCGAGGACCTAAAAGAGCAAAATACTATACTCAAGCGTAAATTGATGAAGAAGCCTACATCACCAACAACTCCTACTTCACCACCTCCGAGGACATAATTACATGGGTATGGGCACTCCCCTTGGCAATTGCCAAGCTTGGGGGAGATGCCCCGGTATCGTATCATCATCACACTCTTACCTTTACCATTTTATCTAGTTTGATCCTCTTAGCAGTATCTTTATTTACTAGATTGAAGTTTTGATATCAAGTAGTTTTGAGTTTTGCTTTGTGATCTCATTATGTAATCGAGTCTGTGAGCTATCTATAATAAAGATTAGTGTTGAGTCAAGGGCTTTGCTATCTTGCTTTGATCTTGAGAAAGTAGAAAGAATAAAAGAGTTCATATTGATCTTATGGATAGTGATGACTTCACACATAGAAAGTATGAGGCATAAAAGTTGTTGAGAGTTGATAAACGTAGTTTTGGTCATCATTGCAATTAATAGGAAGTAATAAGGAAATAGAGGTTTCACATAAAAATATATTATCTTGGACATCTTTTATGATTGGGAGCACTCATTAAGTATGACATGCTAAAAGAGTTGACGTTGGACAAGGAAGACAACGTAATGGTTTATGTTTTCCCACATCTCTGTTAAAGTATATTGTGATTGATCTTCCCAACATGTTGAGCTTGCCTTTCCCCCTCGTGCTAGACAAATTCCTAGTACCAAGTAGAGATACTACTTGTGCTTCCAAATATCCTTAAACCCAGTTTTGCCATGAGAGTCCACCATATCTACCTATGGATTGAGTAAGATCCTTCAAGTAAGTTGTCATCGGTGCAGGAAATAAAAATTGCTTTCTAAATATGCATGACTTATTAGTGTGGAGAAAATAAGCTTTATACGATCTTGTTATGGAAGCAATAAAAGCGACGGACTTCATAATAAAGGTCCATATACAGGTGGCAATATAAAGTGACGTTCTTTTGTACTAAGATTTTGTGTATCCAACCCTAAAAGCGCATGACAACCTCTGCTTCCCTCTGCGAAGGGCCTATCTTTTACTTCATGTTTTTACTTTATGCCTGAGTCAAGGTGATCTCCACCTTTCCCTTTTCCATTTTTATCCTTTGGCAAGCTCCTCGTGTTTGAAAGATCATGATATATATATCCAATTGGTGTAAGTTAGCATGGACTATTATTGTTGACATCACCTAAAGGTGAATACATTGGGAGGCAACACAATAAGCCCCTATCTTTCTCAGTGTTCGGTTGAAACTCCATAACCACAAGTATTGCGTGAGTGTTAGCAATTGTAGAAGACTACATGATAGTTGAGTATATGGACTCACTACAACAAGACCCCTCCTGTAGCATCGCTTTTTTCCATATCTAAGAGTCCATATATGCGTTGCTAGTGCCTTTACCAACGGTTTTGGATGCGTAGCCTTATCCAGTGTTGCTAGCTCGTAACGCAACACTTATATAGCCGTTGGTAAAAGGAACCGTTGCAAAAGTACAACACATAAAACCAACTATTACTACACTTTAATACGTTGGTGCTAAATGTACAAGAATCCAAATCTCATTGCTTTCAACAAAGAGTTTCCAACACTTCATGTCTTGGTACATATATAATGTGAATATTATTATGATTACATATATTGCCATCAATTAAATTAATGCTCCAAACATAGGAAAAAATAAGAGAAAATACTCAGGAGGGGAAGAAATCATTTATTGGATAAAACTTTTGGATTACAGTAGTGGATATTACATGAGGAACATCATCCAAATATGTTGCATAATCTAAATATTTTCTTCACAGCGAAGTGAAACTTTAACTGGAAGAATCCATCAGCATCCCTACAACTTTTAACTGGAAGAATCCATCAGCATCCCTACAACTAAACTAAATCGTAACTGAGGAACATCATCTAGCAACATCAACAATGTCCCTAGTACTTAACAAAACCAAAAGCATCCATCGCCATCATCATCATGAACTGGAACATCATCATCATTGCAGTATACTTGCCACGCACCCATATAATCATCCATATATCTTTTGAATCTACAAAAAAATAACAAATTGAATTGTTAATACACAATGCATTGACATGATGCAAGTAGTGATGAGGCAAGGTATTAGACGCATACAAAGGTTGAAAGCATACAAACACTAAAAATACTAAGTCGTGTTATCTCTATGTAGCAGCAAAGTCTCTAGAGACTGCCCACTTAGATATCTTGTTGTTTAGCCTATTAGCTTGAACAAAATAGTTTTAAAAGGAGGTTTGATAGTGGGAGATACACTTGTGTAAATGAGAAAAGTATGGCACCTCCGCCCAGATGATGGAAGTTACGCGACATTAATCATAATTTGCGTTATCGAGGAGGTCTATCGTTCTGGTGCCATAAAAATCAACAACTTCAAAGGCACAAGTCCGAGGGTGGTGAACGGTCAAAGAATTAAACATTATATCTCAGGTAATCCTACCAATGTTGAAACTAATAATGTTGAAACCGTAACCCCAGAGGAATACATAAGGGACACTTTCCAGAATGTTCCAAACTCTAAAAAGGAATAGGTATGTGGTACAGTAAGTAAACCGACTCCAAAACAATCATAATGTCATTTTTTATCAGTTTTGGAATATTTAAGAATTTTAGGAAGAAAGAAGCAGTCCGGGAAGGACACGAGGCCTCCACGAGGGTGGAGGGCGCGCCCACCCTTCCTGGGCGCGCCCCCTGTCTCGTGGCCACCTCGTGTGCCTCCCGGACTCTGTATTCTTGCACGTTACGTATTTTGGTCGGTAAAAATTCATTATATAATCTCCCGAAAGTTTTGACCACCGTATCACGCAAATATCATCTGTTTTCGTTTCGAGCTGTCTCTGTTACAGATTTAGAGCAATATGTCATCTCAAGATTCGGAAGGGGAAAGCTATGCAACTGATTACCTTGCAGACCCTAAGGTCTATGGGAACTTGGAGCATGGTGGCTGGACCACTGAAGAAGAGGAAGACTTTGAGCCTAGGGGAAAGGAGGAGATGAGTTCAGACGAAGACGAGGCCCCATTACCTCAACCCGGGGACATGCATGTGGAGTTTAAAAAGTCAAGCCTACCTGATAGAGCAAAGAAGCCAAAGATCGAGTTTATCCCTTTTCGTCTCTTGCAGGAAAATAAGCAGGAACTATGCAAAAGAGTATTAAGTCTTGAGCAGGAGATCGAGGACCTAAAAGAGCAAAATACTATACTCAAGCGTAAATTGATGAAGAAGCCTACATCACCAACAACTCCTACTTCACCACCTCCGAGGACATAATTACATGGGTATGGGCACTCCCCTTGGCAATTGCCAAGCTTGGGGGAGATGCCCCGGTATCGTATCATCATCACACTCTTACCTTTACCATTTTATCTAGTTTGATCCTCTTAGCAGTATCTTTATTTACTAGATTGAAGTTTTGATATCAAGTAGTTTTGAGTTTTGCTTTGTGATCTCATTATGTAATCGAGTCTGTGAGCTATCTATAATAAAGATTAGTGTTGAGTCAAGGGCTTTGCTATCTTGCTTTGATCTTGAGAAAGTAGAAAGAATAAAAGAGTTCATATTGATCTTATGGATAGTGATGACTTCACACATAGAAAGTATGAGGCATAAAAGTTGTTGAGAGTTGATAAACGTAGTTTTGGTCATCATTGCAATTAATAGGAAGTAATAAGGAAATAGAGGTTTCACATAAAAATATATTATCTTGGACATCTTTTATGATTGGGAGCACTCATTAAGTATGACATGCTAAAAGAGTTGACGTTGGACAAGGAAGACAACGTAATGGTTTATGTTTTCCCACATCTCTGTTAAAGTATATTGTGATTGATCTTCCCAACATGTTGAGCTTGCCTTTCCCCCTCGTGCTAGACAAATTCCTAGTACCAAGTAGAGATACTACTTGTGCTTCCAAATATCCTTAAACCCAGTTTTGCCATGAGAGTCCACCATATCTACCTATGGATTGAGTAAGATCCTTCAAGTAAGTTGTCATCGGTGCAGGAAATAAAAATTGCTTTCTAAATATGCATGACTTATTAGTGTGGAGAAAATAAGCTTTATACGATCTTGTTATGGAAGCAATAAAAGCGACGGACTTCATAATAAAGGTCCATATACAGGTGGCAATATAAAGTGACGTTCTTTTGTACTAAGATTTTGTGTATCCAACCCTAAAAGCGCATGACAACCTCTGCTTCCCTCTGCGAAGGGCCTATCTTTTACTTCATGTTTTTACTTTATGCCTGAGTCAAGGTGATCTCCACCTTTCCCTTTTCCATTTTTATCCTTTGGCAAGCTCCTCGTGTTTGAAAGATCATGATATATATATCCAATTGGTGTAAGTTAGCATGGACTATTATTGTTGACATCACCTAAAGGTGAATACATTGGGAGGCAACACAATAAGCCCCTATCTTTCTCAGTGTTCGGTTGAAACTCCATAACCACAAGTATTGCGTGAGTGTTAGCAATTGTAGAAGACTACATGATAGTTGAGTATATGGACTCACTACAACAAGACCCCTCCTGTAGCATCGCTTTTTTCCATATCTAAGAGTCCATATATGCGTTGCTAGTGCCTTTACCAACGGTTTTGGATGCGTAGCCTTATCCAGTGTTGCTAGCTCGTAACGCAACACTTATATAGCCGTTGGTAAAAGGAACCGTTGCAAAAGTACAACACATAAAACCAACTATTACTACACTTTAATACGTTGGTGCTAAATGTACAAGAATCCAAATCTCATTGCTTTCAACAAAGAGTTTCCAACACTTCATGTCTTGGTACATATATAATGTGAATATTATTATGATTACATATATTGCCATCAATTAAATTAATGCTCCAAACATAGGAAAAAATAAGAGAAAATACTCAGGAGGGGAAGAAATCATTTATTGGATAAAACTTTTGGATTACAGTAGTGGATATTACATGAGGAACATCATCCAAATATGTTGCATAATCTAAATATTTTCTTCACAGCGAAGTGAAACTTTAACTGGAAGAATCCATCAGCATCCCTACAACTTTTAACTGGAAGAATCCATCAGCATCCCTACAACTAAACTAAATCGTAACTGAGGAACATCATCTAGCAACATCAACAATGTCCCTAGTACTTAACAAAACCAAAAGCATCCATCGCCATCATCATCATGAACTGGAACATCATCATCATTGCAGTATACTTGCCACGCACCCATATAATCATCCATATATCTTTTGAATCTACAAAAAAATAACAAATTGAATTGTTAATACACAATGCATTGACATGATGCAAGTAGTGATGAGGCAAGGTATTAGACGCATACAAAGGTTGAAAGCATACAAACACTAAAAATACTAAGTCGTGTTATCTCTATGTAGCAGCAAAGTCTCTAGAGACTGCCCACTTAGATATCTTGTTGTTTAGCCTATTAGCTTGAACAAAATAGTTTTAAAAGGAGGTTTGATAGTGGGAGATACACTTGTGTAAATGAGAAAAGTATGGCACCTCCGCCCAGATGATGGAAGTTACGCGACATTAATCATAATTTGCAAAATAAATATGTACCTATAAACCTTTATTGTTTAAACTTTCGAGTGGCTATTTTCTAAAGGTGTTGATTACATTAGCAGTATTTTCTTGAACCATCAATTGCAAATGTCACAATATTTTATCCTGGTTTCTATATTGAGATTTTATGGAAAAGTTTATCATCTGAATGAAATTCAAAATGGAGGATTGTCCTCATGTATATATCCAGGGTGTTAGCAAAACTAAATAATCAGGAAAGTTGTACTAGTTGGACAACGCATGGCAGTCTTAGCAAATAATGTACACTGAATACAAAATAAAATCACAAACATGATCAGAGCATCGACTGGACGATATATGATGGTGTAGATTTTCTAGTGATGTATTTACCAAGAAGATATCTGCAAGAAAATCTATTATAAATCTCCAAGCATGGATATCTTAATGGCCATAACATCTTAATTAATAAATTATTGAGCTAATCAAAGTTTAAATCACCTATTGTGAAATATATATTGCACTAATACGAAATCAAGCTCAAACTAAATTCTACTCCCTCCGTCCCATCATTTAGCAATACAGAAAGGATTAGTAACTGCAGTAGTATTAGTTTACTTGGAAGGGCTTCTCCATTATATCGTCACAACAAACAATGAAAAGCATAGGGAGGGAGCCTAGCAGGCTGATACTCAGATTCTTTTTATCTTTTGATGGAATGCCTTTTTCAATTAACGTTGCATCTATGATTTTAGGTTGATGCTGATGTGTGCACAAATTTCAGGTTAGGCTCATACATTACCAACCAACATTAGAAAGGAAGGAGTCATGCATTACATTAAATTACAGGGGGGAAAGAAAGCAAATGACCTTAGAATGTAGTGATGCAAACCATGTCCCAGCAATACACAAAAAAATGCCGACATATGCATCTCCTCAAGCCATGGTACATCATGGCGCTTCTCTATTTTGGAGTTCATTAGGAACCGGTCAACAGATCTACGCGCAATCTGAGGCATGAATTAAATTTTCAACAGAACAAATTACTTGTGTATTTGAGAAAATAAATTAGTTTCAAAGCTCAGGAAATTATTTGCAATCAAATCAGGGATATCCATCAAAAAAGTAACATAGAATTGATCAGTATATTACTTGGTAGCATTAGTTAGATCCATCTGCACCTTACTGCCACCATGCTTGTGAACATCATGTGCGTTTTATGCCTCCAGGACCGCATCGAAGCGACCAAGCCTCATAGCTCTGCATCAACCTGCACTTCTCAAATTAATTCATATATACAATTAGTTGTAGGAAGTGGAGACAGGGGAACGTGCGTCGATGCATCATGAGGATAGAGGCAGCCAAAGCGTTAGGCAATCAAAATCCACCAAAACAAACCTGTAGGCTGCAATTTCTCACTAGAGCCTCAAATTGCAGGAGCACAACATAAAAATTCTCAAAACGAAAACCAACTGCCTTCTTGCTCATTGGATACCTGCAACAAGTCTGCCCTACTTCATCGAATCTATGGTGGTAGCACTAGGGATTAATCTTGCAGTTCAATCGAAGCATCAATTAACACTGTAGCAGCACAACAAGATCAAATTGACCACAAGCAGCAGGCACTTGGGCCCAAACAGTGGAAAATCCTAACACCACCAAAACAAAAATGGCTCCTGATGTGCCACCAACCAGAGCAGAGAGGAGTGGAACGACTCACCTGGCTCCATGTCTCCTTCATCCCGAGCAGCAGCAAGGTTGTCCACTGGTCGTTCCTCCCTCCACATCTACATGAGAAGAGAAGATGTTATAGACAGGGGGGAGAGAGATGATGAAGCCAAGGGAGGGGTGCACTCACTGGACGAGAGGAGGACGACATGGCAACCGGCGCCGTCGCCTATGCTCGAAACCCTAGCCATGGGGGGGTCGCGGATGGGCTTTGGTGGCTTCCAGCGCCGGATCTAGTCGGATGGGAGGACGCCGCGGTGCGAGGAGAGCTCGGGTTGTTCTTCACGATGGCTGGATTCGCGGAGCAGCGTGAATCAGCCGTCGCCGGTGGCGCAGCGAGGAGCAGCGTGAAGAGAGAAATGGGAGGCGAGAGGGATGGGCGGGTAGGAGATGCTGTGGATACTGCAGCCTCTGGAGCTGCATGGGTGAAGAGGAGGGGGAGGGCCGGTGGCGAGGTGGGTAGGAGAAGGAAGAGGAGGCGGTGGGTGGTGGCGAGGTGGGAGGGATAAAGGGCGAGGTGGGAGAGATAAGGGGAATCGGGAAGATCTGTTTCTCGTCCCTCTGTCCTTTCTGTTTTTTTTCATATATGTACAGGGATAGGACCGTGAGGTGCAGCTCTACAACGTATTATGCTGCACCGCTTATATGTGTATCTACTATAAATTTTGCAACGTATAATCAAATTGTTGTAGAATTCGTGTTGCTTTATAGAGGGAATCCTTGTAGTGACTTGCTGAAAAGCTCTATTCTTGACTCTTTTTGACGTTATGATAAATTGCAATTGCTTCAATGACTGAGATTATAGTTTGTTAGCTTTCAATGAAGTTTTTGAACCATACTTGACATTGTGAATTGATTGTTACTTGAGCATAAGAAGTCATATGACAAAAATCTATTTATGTTGTTGTTATAAGAATAATCATGATGCCCTCATGTCCGTATTTTATTTTTATCGACACCTCTATCTCTAAACATGTGGACATATTTTTCGATTTCGGCTTCCGCTTGAGGACAAGCGAGGTCTAAGCTTGGGGGAGTTCATACGTCCATTTTGCATCATGCTTTTATATCAATATTTATTGCATTATGGGATATTATTACACATTATATATCAATACTTATGGCTATTCTCTCTTATTTTATAAGGTTTACCATGAAGAGGGGGAATGACGGTAGCTGGAATTCTGGCTGGAAAAGGAGCAAACATTGAAAACCTATTTTGCACTGCTCCAAAAGACCTGAAACTCCACGAAACTTATTTTAGGAATTAATAAGAATTATTGAGCGGAAGAAACACCTCAGGGGGCCCACACCCTGGACAGGAGGATGGGGGGCGCGCCCACCCCTACTAGGTGCGCTCCCCTGTCTCCTAGGCACCCTGGTGGCCCTCCAGTGTCCATCTTCTACTATATGAAGGCTTTTACCGTGGAAAAATCATGGGCAAGCTTACGGGATGAAACTCCGCCGCCACGAGGCGGAACCTTGGCGGAACCAATCTAGAGCTCCAGCAGAGCTGTTCTACCGAGAATACTTCCCTCCGAGAGGGGGAAATCATCACCATCGTCATCACCAATAATCCTCTCATCGGGAGAGGGTCAATCTCCATCAACATCTTCACCAGCACCATCTCCTCCCAAACCCTAGTTCATCTCTTGTATCCAATCTTGTATCCAAAACCACAAATTGGTACCTGTGGGTTGCTAGTAGTGTTGATTACTCCTTGTAGTTGATGCTTATTGGTTTACTTGGTGGAAGATCATATGTTCAGATCCTTAATGCATATTATTACTCCTCTGATTATGAACACGAATATGCTTTGTGAGTAGTTACGTTTGTTCCTGAGGACATGGGTGAATGCTATTAGTAGTCATGCGAATTTGGTATTCGTTTGATATTTTAATGAGATGTATGTTGTCTTTCCTCTAGTGGTGTTATGTGAACGTCGACTACATGACACTTCACCATTATTTGGGCCTAGAGGAAGGCATTGAGAAGTAATAAATAGATGATGGGTTGCTAGAGTGACAGAAGCTTAAACCCTAGTTTATGCGTTGCTTCGTAAGGGGCTGATTTGGATCCATATCTTTAATGTTGTGGTTAGGTTTACCTTAATACTTCTTTTGTAGTTGCGGATGCTTGAAATAGGGGCTAATCATAAGTGGGATGCTTGTCCAAGTAAGGGAAGTACCCAAGCACCGGTCCACCCACATATCAAATTATCAAAGTACTGAACGCGAATCATATGAGCGTGATGAAAACTAGCTTGGCGATAATTCCCATGTGTCCTTGGGAGCTCTTTTCTCATTATAAGAAATTGTCCAGGCTTATCCTTTGCTACAAAAAGGATTGGGCCACCTTGCTGCACTTTATTTATTTTCATTGCTTGTTACTCGTTACAATTTATCTTATCACAAAACTATCTGTTACCTACAATTTCAGTGCTTGCAGAGAAAACCTTACTGAAAATCGCTTATCATTTCCTTCTCCTCCTCGTTGGGTTCGACACTCTTACTTATCGAAAGGACTATGATAGATCGCCTACACTTGTGGGTCATCACTTAGTTGGAGTCAAATGACTCATCAAAGGAACAAGAAGGTTCACAAGTAAAGCCAGATAAAGTGCATGGATCTACAGTCGGTCCTTTTGCAGCAACTCATGAGGTTTTGGGGTACTGCTCATGTTTCTAGTAGGTCCCACCAGCATTGAGTTTCCTCTCAAAGGCAATACCCTCTTTCCTAGGGTTCCTATTCAAGATCTGCTTTTTGAGCACATCACAAAGAGTCTGATGCCCTTTGAGGCTTTTGTATATGCATGTCACATACAGTTCCTTCAACCCTGCATTATTGTCAGTGATACTTGTGGTATCCTCAGATAAGGAATTTGTGACTACAAAGACAGTTGAAGAATTTGCAGCAATAGAAGCATTTGAACATCCAGGTGAAGAATTTGAAGATTCACTCTCAATGCATTTCAGACATGGTGGAATAAATTCTTCCTGAGCGAAACTGATCTGTTGAGCAAGCAATGAAACATTTTCCTTCTGAAGATATTCATAACTCACTTTTAACTTCTCAAGATCTTGCTTTCTCTGAAGAAATTCATAAGAAAGCTTCTCATGATCAGTTAAGAGAGTGTTATGATGATTTTGAAGGTTGTCAAACCTAGACTGAAGTCTCTGAAGATTTTCAGTCAAGATCTTAGTTCGATTCAATTCCTCACCCAACATATCATCGTTTTCATCAAGCAAGTTTTGAACTTTTTCAATAGCTCTTTGTTGTTTAGTGGCAAGGGTAGCAAGTTTACACTACTAGGGAAAACCTTATACACAGAAATTTAGCAACAACGCGGGTCAAAAAAGGGCGCTAGTGCTAGATAGCAGTAGCGATTGAAGAAAAACCGCGCTAGAGATACAACCTTAGCAGTAGTGCGTGTAGTGGCCAAAGCGCTACTACTAATATTCACATTGGTCTAATGATAGGCTACGCATAGCAGTAGCGGGCTTGTAGGAAACGCGCTACCGCTAGGGAATAAGTAGTAGCGCGTTTCCTAGGAAGAGCGCTACTACTAACGGAAATAAAATAAGATGAAAAACAAATAGAAACGTAAATGAAAATAAAAGAAATAGAAAAGGGAGAAAGGAAAAAATAAAATGTAAAGCAAAATAAATGAAAAAGCGGAAAAACGGACGAAGGCATAGCAGCAGCGTGTGTTTGTAAGAGGCGCTATAGCTAACGTAGTTGCAGCGCGTGTCCTAGACCCCCGCTACAGAAACAGAAAAGGAAATTAAAAAATGAAGAAAATTACATAGCTATAGCAGCAGTGCGTTTTGTAAAAACCGCTGTAACTATCTTAGCTATAGCGCATTTTACCAAACGCTCTACCGCTAAGTTTGACTTAACCAAAAAACCGTTTCCCCCCGGCCACCACTTCTTCCCCAAATCCCTCAACCCACCCCGCGCGCCGCCGTCACCCCAATTCGCCGTCGCCCCACTTCGCCGCCGTCTCCTGCCGACGTCGACGCCACCAGAGCCGTGCGCCGTCGACGCCACCGGAGCTGCCCCCAACGCCACGGAGCCGCGCGGCCTCGTCAACGCTACTGGAGCCGCCGTCGATGCCACCTGGGCCGCCGTCGACGCCACTGGATCCTTCCTCGCCACAACTGCCTCCCTTGCCGTCACCGGAGATGCCCCTGCCTTCCTTGCCGTCACCGGAGACGCCCCTGCCTCCCTCGCCACCACTGCCTCCGTCGCCACCACCGGAGCCATCCTCTGTAAGCCCCCACCCCTCCTCTCTCTCATGCATAGGTTAACTAGTTTAATTAGGTTAATTATCTAGGTTAGGGCAAAAATTTAGTTAGGGATTTGACAGAGAAGTAGTTAGGTTAACTAGTTTAATTAGGTTAATTATCTAGGTTAGTGCAAAAATTTAGTTAGGGCTTTGACAGAGAACTAGTCAGGTTAACTAGTTTAATTAGGTTAATTATCTAGGTTAATTAGTGCAAAAATTTATTTTGGGCTTTGACAGAGAACTAGCTGTGTTAACTTGTTTAATTAGGGTTAATTATCTAGGTAAACTAGATTAACTAACTAGGTTAAATAGGTAGGTTAATTAGGTTCGTTGGATTAACAAGCTAGGTTAAGTAGGTTGGCTAGGTTAGAGGAAAATTTTATTTTAGAGCATTAGGTCAGAAGGGTTAGAGAAATGGAGTTCCTTTGCAATTTAATTGGGTTCTGTCCTAGGCAGAGAGGGTTAGAGATAATAATGTGTGTTTGTGTGAGAGAGAGGAATAGCTAGATAATAATGTGTGTTTGGCAAATTTTATTTTTCATTGAAGTGGTCATGTTATATCTTTTCATTGAAGTTGTTCGATTGTGCCCAAGTGGCTTTGTTGTTTCCAGGGAATGATGCTGAGTGGCCTATGTTTTGCTGGAATGTTGATTCATTTCTGTTCCGGCAAATTTCAGGTTCTCGATTTGTCCACTTTTTAGCAAAGGTCATGCCGAAATTTTCCGTGAATTTCGGCATGACTTGTGCTACAAACTAGGACATATCGAGTGCCCGGGATTTGCCGCACCAGGAAGGAGTCAACATTCCTGCAAAACAATAGTCCTTTTTATGTCATTATTCATTTTATTAGGTCTAGAATTAATTGACTAGATTTAATCGTAGGAAACATGGCTAGCAACGATGAAGGACAGGGTTCTGGTGATTGCGACGATGTCTACCGGGCGGCAGACGAATTTTTAGACTTACCGACGATCAACAGATGTTGTTGCTGGGCCCACCAGTGGCATCGGGGACTGAGACCGACACGCAGACCGGTGCTGAGACTGAGACCGACGCTGAGATTCAGACCGGCATCGAGACCGACGCTGAGACCGGTGCTGCCTCGGGGAGTGGAGCCGATGTAGAACCAAAAGCAAAGAGGCAACGGGTTCCTAACAAACTCAGGACTACTAGACTGGTGGTCACGGAGGGCTTCTTGCACGAGGGCCCATACTACATGTCGAGGGTTTCTTGGGAGTCTGCGCAGAGCAGCGTGAATACGCGAGGGATTACATCGTCGGTTTCATGCTCGCCAATAAGGACAAGGAGGCGATTCTCGTGCCTTATCATCCCGTGTAAGTCATCCGCGCTGCTATCCTTACTTCGATTTCAATAATTCATTTGCACGGTGGAGGCTAATTAATTTGAGGTGTACTTATTTTGCGCAGCGGCGGGCGCGCCGTCCTCATCATCCTCTACCCCCTATTCTCCCACGCTCTTTACTTGGACTCGTCGAAGAACATTCACAAAAAGGATTACACCCACATCAAAGATGTTCTCGACAGTGCTATGTTTGACTACCAAGCAAGGGGTGGGGAGGTCAGGGACAAGAAGAGAAGGGGCGGCAGGGTTGCCTTCAGCCATAAGACCGACTTCTGCTGCATCCAGCAACCGAACAATTCTCTTAATGATGGATTCTATGTCCTACACCACATGCCGGAGTACAGACGGGATCACCAGAACCTTCACATGTCACCTAGATCTGGCGATATGCCCATATTCTGCAATGGGCAAAGGACATAGGAGATATCGAGGATCATCGACTTCGAGTTGAGTTCTATAACATCCAGCGTGAACTTGCCCAAATCATCATGAAGGAGGTCGTCGGAAAAACAGGGATGTTCTACGAAGAAGGACAAATGTCGCGGGAAGACGTCCGAACATGGGTAGCCGCTCAGCGTCTCGACGTGAAGCCTTTCACTAGGCTCGGGGACTATCTCCCTGACATTGATGGATGGCACGACATGTTGGAGTGATTGTCGATATATGACACTGTGTCCGTTTAGTCCATACTTTCTGTATGACAAAACTTTGAGTTATGCACGGTGAAACTTTATTTGTGATGTAATTAAACCGTCCTCCTCCTTGACTAGCGAAAATCACTCTAGTTAGGGCATTTTGGGTACGATGAACCTTGTTATTTATGCTTACGATATATTGTTTCTATTTTTGCCAAGTCTGTCTCTTTCTGTTGCTCAACTATATATGTTGCATATCATCGACTCATGTGACGATGCAGGTGCATAGATCATAGATGGCGAAGAAGTGCTACGCCAGGAGTATATATACGACAAGTGGCCGGAGTGTCAGGCCCAGGTGTACCGGTTTCCGGTTTCCGAGCGACAGGCAGTAGTTAGTTTAGGTTCACGCTAATGCGAGAGAGGGATACAAACTCATGTACTCAAAGTGATAGCTCTTCTCGCGTATATCATTGTTTAGATGGATGACGATGTATTTGCAAGTAATCGAGACTTGTATCGCTATTTTCGAGATTGATGACGAGAGACCACTTTGTGTTGAATGATGATTATGATGATGACATGATTTGATGAGACTAATTGTATGTATATGCTATGATTACATTTGTATGTGTATGATATGCTAAAGATTATTGTATAAAGCCTATTCAAATACAAAATAAATATGCAGAAAAAAAAACTAATAAAACTAGTAGTAGCGAGCACTACACCACAACACTGAATTGGGGGCAATTAACTGCCGGGAGAAATACAAGAATGAGGGCAAATCATCTGCCGGGGATCTTGTTACTGCCGGTAGAAGTGCATAACGACGGTGAAACTGCCGGTAGATTAAGCAGCAAGGGCATGCACACTGCCAGCAATAATGTCCACATCTTAGGTCATAAAAACTGCCGGGATAACTGAATTACGGCTCACTATCTGCCGGGCCTGCCTGTGGCGCGAGCCCAAAATAATATTGGGCCCAAACGCGCGCTGGCGCGGGAGAGCGCGCGACATATTTAAACTTTTCACTTAAAAAATTACAACCACCGCTCAAAGAAAAAGAAACAAAGAATTACAGCCACCACACGACCTGTTCTCCCCCAAATCGAAGCCTCCCTAGACCTCCTCCTCGACCGCCGCCGCCGCCGCCGCTGCCCCCTCTGCCATTGACCTTGCCCTCCACCACCACCCCCTCGATTGACCTGTGCGACCCCATCAGGATCTATGGCGGCAGTGCTTGGATCTCGGCGTCGCCTCCGTCGAGATGCCTCTGATGTGCGAGGTCGTCGTCGCCTCCCTCCCTTCGACACCACCACCAGAACTGGTCGACGATGCCGGACGCCTCCATCTCTTCTTTACGGTCCATCACGCCGACGAGCATCGGCGGACTCCCCACCATGGCTTCCTCCCCGCCAACGGCGAGCGTGGTGTCCCATCTCTACTATGCTGGTACAGTACTTTCCTTAGATCCATCTTGGTTGAAACCCGATGCAGGTGAGATCTTCCTTACCAAGGTTGTTAATCTTTTCTTCTTTGCTCGATGAGAACTCATGGTGGCAGATTTCACCTTCCACCGAGTTACTACTGCTCGTCTTCCTTATTGTATTTTTCCTTTTCCTACCAAATTGATGCAGGTGCTATTAGTGAAAGGATTGGGGACTGGTTCTAGTAGTGGTTGGTTTGTTCGAGGAATTCTTGGTGCTCGTGATTTGTAAAGGGTTTCAGCCAGGTTAGTTTATATTCCATTTTGTTATCTTAATTAATATGCAAGTATATGTGCCTATTTCATTTGCTTGTATCCATCCTTTTTAGGTACATGGATCAGTCTTTATTTATTCAGGTTCAGACATTGCGCAACTGAAGACTGTGTGTACTAGTCGAAGGCACGAGCTATGAACGTGTTCTTCACTCACTCATTCGTTTATTTGAGCAACATTTATTGTCAGACGGGAGTAGTATGTATGTTGTTGAGTGTTAAATCCCGTCCAAAGGATTGGCAAGTTGCTGCTTGGAAACTTGGTAGATACAAACGATTAGTGCTCTGTACAAGCTAGTTGTTTACTGAGTAGAAGGAAGGTTACTCTACTGCTTGAATGTACCAATGAAGATGCTCTTCACAACTCTAATCCTTGGTGCCAATGGGTATTCTTCCATTTACTATGATTAAGTGCTCTTTGTGCTAATTCTGGATGTTATAAAAAATGAACTTTGGCTAATGAACACGTAGTTGGAATGAACAAGTACCCTTGTTTATCTCCATTGATCGATTGATGTGAGATCATTTAGTTCATTCGTCATCACACACATATACTTGTACATGTAAGAAAAGCAATCAGATAGAGAATCTCTTTCTGTCTCTTCTTTGTTTGCTACAAATATAGACTGAAAGTGGAGTAGTTCTTCTAGAGTTTAAAGATTTGAACTTGCAAAAGTGTTAGTTCTCTGATATGAAGTTTATTATTTATGTTTTGTGAAGGTTGTTGTCTGAATGTGATATACCCATATATTATATAAAGAACAAGTTCAGATCGGTATAAAAAATTATGCTTAAACTTTCATGCCATCTAATAGATAATAGTCTATGTATACTTTTCAACGTCATAAGCATTGTAGTAACTACATTGCCACAGGAAATTAGATATTGTGATCTATCTTTCATACCTATATACATATTATGCTTGGACGTGTGTTGTTTGTGCGAAAGGAAACATTTAGTATTTTGTAATGCTTGAACTGAAGGTAGTCTCTACTTAAATATTTCTCCATTTAATCAAGTAAGAACAGTTCTTCAGAACATTTTATCCTTTTAATCTTCAGACATCTTGACAGGAAGCACCAGGGAATGTTTGCAGTTTCAATTTATATTGTACGTAAAGGACTGTAGATATGTTCTCTGCCAGTCAAAACTTCTAAATGATCTATGCACTATGGCAGTGCCGCAGTGGATACTTCTAAATGACTGCACACATGTTTTATTAAGTCTTATCAGTATATGGAGTTCAATAATCTTTTGGTGCTAAACAAGTGGATGCTATAACTGAATACTAAATCAGTAAAACACTGTAGGAGTTTTACAAGCAAGCTTTGGGTAAAAAGATTTTTGTATTGTGCTGTTTATTCCCATTGGTCGATCGATGTGAGATCATCTAGTTCAACTGTCATCACGCACATATACAGTTACATGGAAGAAAAATAACTAGCTAGAGAACTTATTTATGCCTCCTTTTGTTTTGCTGCAAAGACAGACTGAAAGTGGAGTACTCTTCTAGAGTTTAATTGTTATAACATGCTGCTTTTATAAGGTTGCAATCTTCAATCTAGTTTTAGTCAATAAGTTATTGTTTCTTAAGAATACATAAAGAATGGATTCTTATATGTTCCATGTATTATGTTAGGGCAAGTAATTATCAGCTGAGCAAATGCTACAACGTGCTAGGAGGAGAAGTTCGAATGGAGGCAGAGAGTACACTTGGTAAGTCATATATCGAACCTGAACTTATTTACTCATTTTTTTATTTTTGTTCTAGTCCGAGTCCAAAAAGATGGTTTGACAAATGGGGGTGACATTCTGTACACAGGTGCGCATCTACAATTCATGCTTGTGAAGCATTTTTTAAAAATAAAATTGAATATGGGAAAATTTGGGTTCCAAGTTTTGCCATGCTGTCATGACTTTGTATTAGTTTGCCCCCTTCAACATGTAAAACTATGAACCTGACCATGTTTTATTTGGAACATTTAGATGATGTGTCGGAATGAAAACAAAAGGCAATGATGAGAAGGAAAACAAACACCAATCTACTTACATCTGATGTGTAAATTCTAATGTGCCAAAAAATTCTCTTTTCAGGAAATAGAATGGAAAAAGGAAGAGGAGATAATGTTGAAGCACACGAGCAAGAGGCTAGCAGAAGTTAAAGCAATACACTATAAGCATTTTGAATGATTAGGGCCTTGTGTTGTTGGGAACATTACAACCATGGGGAAAGCTAATTTTAGGATTTTTTTTTGAAACTATGATGATTTTTATAGCAAATTCGAAAACTATACACCCTAATGGAGAAAAATCAAAAGTATCACCCCGTCGGCCTCGTGTTGACCGAAAAGGGACTTTTCGGCCCCGTGTTGGCCGAAGAGGTACTTTTTGGCCAACCGTTGGCCAAAAAGTACTTTTCGGCCAACAGTTGGCCAAAGAGTCCCTCTTCAGCCAACAGTTGCTCTACTTTTTAAAAAATTCATATCAAATAGGATTTTTAGTATTTTAATTTGATTCTTTCTGCATTAGATTAGAAAATTTTATGAAGTTTCTGTAGATATCAAGTTTGACTAGATTTGTAAGTTTGAATTTGAATTTTCATGAATTTTCTTAAATCACTAGATTGCCTATAATTTGAGGTAGGAGTATTCTTTTTAGATGATTCTTTTTGCTACTGGTTCTTTGTGAATTTGTTTATCAGTAGTAATTAATTGGTGGCCGAAAAGTCCCTTTTCAGCCAACAGGAGGCCGACGGGATGATACTTTTGATTTTTCTCCATTAGGGTGTATAGTTTCCGAATTTGCTATAAAAATCATCATAGTTTCAAAAAAAAGTCTAATTTTAGTTGCTAGTTTAGCATAGAAGCTACTATATGCTCATTTTGGTCGTGTGTCGCGTCCAAAAACATATGTAATTTTCCTTAAATGCACAACACCCTTATATATAGGCGTTTCTAGAAACATATGTATTTGGTAGTTAATTTTATTGAATGAAGTTAAGTTTTACGATGAGGCCCATATGTGAATTATGAAATAGTGTCATTTGTCTTGATTGCCTGAACAAAATGAATGCATATTAAATTAGCGATTTGTTGCCTAGATCAATTTGCTTTTGCTAGTGAAATCAACATGATGGCATATTTACTGCCGGGTAAACAAGCTTGTGCCGGCAGTTACATTGCCGGTAACTTTAGTTTATATGCCACGGCCAATCTGCCGGGAGAAAATAAACTGCCGACAAATAAATGTGTGGGGGCAGTAAAACTGCCGGGAGAAGTTTATCTGCCGGGAGAAGTAATTCCCGGCAGCCGTTCTTGTGGCAGTTCTATCTGCCGGGAGAATTGCTCTACCGACAGTTTATCTGCCCTCTTACGGGGTTTCTCCCGGCAGATTACATGGCATTGCATTGGTGCTGTGGTGTAGTGGAGGGGGAAAAATTTAGCAGTAGTGCCGCTTTACCAGCAGCGCTTTCCTGTAAACAGCGCTGCAGATAATATCAGTAGCGCCCTTTTCTAAAGCGCGCTACAGCTATTCATGTATAGCAGTAGCGTGAGTCAACAGGCGCTACTGCTATACGTTAGCTGTAGCGCCTTATTAGTAGCGCCGGCACCCGCGCTGCTGCTAGGCTTTTCCCTAGTAGTGTTAGTGTAGCTGGGTCCAAATTCATCACCAGATTCATCATCACTAGATTCAGAAAAGGTAGCATTCAGTTACTTTGGCACATTTTGCCATAAGGCATGGTGTAGTGGATGATGATTCTGGGACGAAAGTCATCTCCTTGAGTGATTCCTTGAAATCCTCAAAACAGGGATCATGACGAGTTCCATGACCTTCATAGACCTCAGAGAATCGGTCCTAGAGTAGCTTCGCATGGTTGAGATGCATGATGTTCCTGAACTGATTTTGTGACAAATAGGAGCAGATGATATCCTTGGCCGTGAGGTTAAGTAGAGTGTACATGTGAATATCATCAGCCTCCACCATCTTGCATAGATCAATAAGACCAATCTCAGTGACGGTCCAGAGTTCGCTGTTCATCGCCATGAGTCGCTTCTTCATCATGGCCTTTCACTTGGGATACTCATGACCGTCAAAGATGGGACAAGTCACTTTCTTCATTCCTGCAGTCGACATAACTAGAACTCCAGGTGGTTAAACCAAAATCACACAGAATAAGGGAGTACCTTGCTCTGATACCAATTGAAAGTGCGTTATATCGACTAGAGGGGGGGTGAATAGACATTTTTTGCAAATTCGTCACTGGGGAATTTCTAAGTGAAGAAATTCCTAAGTAACGACACACTAGCAGCAGAATAAGTACTCAGGTACAAGCATAACAGAGCAACAACATAGTCATCATGATGAAATGAAAACAAGCACAAAGTATAGATAGCGTGAAAACAGGATAAGCAGGCTGAAGACAATGAGACTGAAAAATTGAATTGAGGAAATAGAGAAAGTCTTCAGTCAAAGTCTTCAAACCGTAATGATTAGGTTCATCAACGCATGAATGAGGAAATGGAGGGCTGAGGAAATAGAACTAGTTGGCTTGGTGAAGACAATGATTTGGTAGACCAGTTCCAACTGCTATGACAGTTGTACGTCTGGTTGGAGCGGCTGAGTATTTAAACTCGAGGACACACAGTCCTCACCGTATTCTCCTTGAGCTAAAGTCACACAGACCTCGCCCAATCACTCGTGGTAATTCTTCACAGGTGACTTCTAAACCTTCACAGTCTTGGTCACTCGGCGATCCACAATTCCTCTTGGATGCTCAAACCATGACGCCTGGAGGATACACAGTCCTCAAAGGTAACAAGCGTCTGTTCCACACACGAACAACTCTTTAGTGATGCTTAATCACTTTGGGTTTGTAGGTGTTTGGGTTTGGGATTTGGGTTTTCCCCGCTTGATGATTTTCACTCAAAGTCCTTGGAGGATGGGACGATCTCAATGACAAGTGTCAGTTTCTCGTGGAGCAGCCAACCAGCTAGTGGCTGAGGGGGCGGCTATTTATAGCCTAAGGAGCAGGCCGACATATAAGACATAAATGCCCTTCAATGATATGACAGTTAGGTGGATAGATATTTTGGGACAGCTGGCTCGTAGCACAGCAACGGTCGGAAATTTGAGGTTCAAATTCCTCGGGGCTATCATGTTCCTCAGTGTGTAGGCAATCCGCACTGGAGAATTCCTAACTCCTCAGTCGGAACAAATTCCTCAGAGACCAGAAGATCTTCTTCTCTGTCACTGAAGAAATTGACTGAACTGATATGAGATTTCCAAAGGCTTCACTCGAAGGATTGGGTAGGTATAGGATTTTGAGATGAGCATCACATGGAAATCAGTTTCCTTAGTATTATCTCGACCCCCTTTAACAGTACGGTGTTTCCTATGACTCAAGAAAGAAAAATGAAACTCTGAAAACATAAGTCTTCAAGCTTCATGATCTTCGCATGAATATCCAAGTCTTCAAAGACACACCAATTTCTTCACTTTCAAAGTCTTCAGGAGAACCAAAGTCTTCAGCTGAAGACATTCATTTTTAGGGGTCGACTTTCATCGTAAATATCAAACTCCTCATTGACTTATAGAGCCTGTGTACACTCACAAACATATTAGTCCCTTAACCTATAAGTCTTCAATACACCAAAATCACTAAGGGGCACTAGATGCACTTATAGAGTTTTCGGGCAATGCCTGTCGCCGGCAGGTGAAGCCACCGGCAGATGCTACGCACGACATCTTATGTGGAGAAGCTATGTCATGCCTGCTACCGGTAGGTGCTGCACGATGGCTCTGGCAGAGGTGTCATGTTTAGTCTTTGGATCGAAGGTGGTGCGACAGTAGCGGGAGGCAGGCGGTATAGGATGTATTTGTGATCCGTTGTCTTGTTCAGAGGTATCCGGCTATCGAGGCATCCCGTAGCCGAATAAGTGCGGATGGTGCAAACGGCTTCAATGGCGAGTTTATGCACTTCGGTGGAAACATTAGATCTTTGATCAAGATATGTCGACGCGTGTTTGCGTCGTGTCCTTGCTGAAGGTGGTGAATTGATGGTGAGTCCACCACAAGGTAGAACTCTGGATTCTCATCCCCCAAACCAAGCTTCAATTCATGGCTTCAATTCAGAGCTGAAGTTGCTGTGTTCTAGCACACGCGCACCAGTACATGGCTTCCCAACAGTATGATTCACCGTTTCCTCTCCTCATGGCACTAGGCGCACATAAAGGCCACCATCGAAGAAGATGACCACTCGGCTGCCTACTTGTTTCTTTTCATATTCTCCAAACGTATGCCACAATCTTGGGTGAGGAAAGCGAGCAAAAGGCGACCTATTTATATTTCCATTTGCTTCTTCATGATTCATATTTCCATTCACTTCATGTCTCTTAGAATGCTTGGTTTAATGGACAAGGAAATTTTGTCATCCCACAGATCTCTTACTTCAATCCAATTCATGCTTTCCCGCAAATATAAAAATAAAATCCAATTCATGCTACTCTTCTTCCTTTCCACTCCCATAAATCGTATTTTGTTTAAATTCTTTATTGCATTCCATGATTCACTTTACTATTTTGGTTAACTTTAGCTTCTTGCATCTAACACATTATGTTTTTACATCGTCTTGATTTTGCAACAGAAATTCATGTATGCCGATGCAGTTCACACGCAAGAGATCACAACCGGTGGGTATGAAGCTCCAGAGTTGAGGCATAATCTATGTAGCCGTGTTCTGCTTTTGCTATCTTCTATTTTACTGTCGTATGTGCCTGCTAATTGAGGCAATTGCCCTCTTTTGTGATTTAGAGTAATTCATTTTATTTCATAGATGTATCTTTCGACTTGACTATTTCAACATGTTTTCCATAGTTTCTCCGTCGTTCCTAGCAAGAAGCAGATGGTTCCCTAAAAAAACAAGAAGCAGATGGCGACCCGTTCCCAAAGCACAAAAGAAAAGAAGCATATCCCACCTTGTTACTCCATGTAGATTAAAAATACAACATGGATTAACTTTATCCCAAATTTACGACTCCATTTAAGGGAGGTTACCTTTTTTTCAAAAAGGGGGACACCCCGGCATCTGCATCAGAATGATGCATACGGACACATTTATAAATAAAATAGGTTCAACAAGGTCGTAAAGTCTGGAAACAAAAAGAAAGGCTAGCTCACAAAGAGCCTCAACGCCAAAGACAAAAGGCCATAGAGCCACAACCGGCTGACAAAACAAAGATAGATAAACTAATCGCCTATCCTATTACATGACTGCCATCCAAACCGATTGAAGATATCTCGCGCTACCATCTCCCACCGGACAGATCCAGTAACCAAACGCTCCCTGGCCTCCGTCGGAGTGAGTAAGGACCACATACGGATCAACTCCGTAGGTCGGAATAAAACCTGCAAAAAATGAATAGTTGTTGTTCTGTTAAAAGCCAAATCATTTCTGCAGTTCCAAATTGCCCACATCAATGCACATACTCCTACACGAATTTGTCTAGCTGTATCGGACTCTATCCTAACAAGCCATGTTCCAAATAACATACTGACCGAATTTGGAGGAGTAATGTTAAAGGCAGTTTGCACGGTGCGCCACAAAACTCTCGCCAACGGGCAATCAAAGAAGAGGTGCTTAATGGTCTCGTCCCGATCACAGAAACTACACCTAGTAAATCCTGTCCAATTGCGCTTAACCAAGTTGTCCTTTGTTAAAATGACTTGTTTATGTACAAACCACATAAACACTTTAATCTTTAAAGAGACTTTTACTTTCCAAACATGTTTGGAACTAGGAATGACACTAGAGTTAATGACATCGATATACATCGACTTAACCGTAAATTCTCTAGACCTAGTAAGTTTCCAACACAACTGATCGGGCTAATGAGCTAGCTGAACCTCCATCAGTCTACTCACCAAATGAAGCCATGCTTCCCACCTATCACCAACAAGCACCCTCCGAAACTGAATATGAAGGGGAATGGACTGCATAATCGTTGCAACTAGCGCATCCCGTCGTTGAACAATACGATACAGGGACGGATACTGGAGCGCCAATGGCGTATCACCAAGCCAAGTACCTCCCAGAAATGGGTATTGTTGCCATTACCGACAATAAACTTTGTTCTATTAAAGAAGGCCGCCTTAACTCTCATAAGCCCCTTCCAAAACGGCGAATCAGTTGGTCTCACTGTCACGTGTGACAAAGTCTTGGACTGCATATACTTGTTACGGAGAATCTGCGCCCATGTTGCGTCAGTCTCAACTGATAACTTATACATCCACTTACTGAGAAGGCATCTGTTCTTGACCTCAAGATTCTCAATACCCAGACCCCCTTGGTCCTTTGGTCTACAGATGATATCCCATTTGGCGGGTCGGTACTTTCTCTTTAGTTCATCACTCTGCCAAAAAAATCTTGATCGGTAGAAGTCCAGTCTTTTCCTAACCCCAACTGGAACTTCAAAGAAAGATAAGGAACATCGGCATACTCGTGAGCACCGAATTAATAAGAATCAACCGGCCTCCATATGACATAAGTTTGCCCTTCCAGCAACTAAGTTTCTTCTCAAACCGATCTTCGATGCATTTCCACTCTCTGTATGTTAGCTTACGATGGTGAATGGGTATACCTAGGTAAGTAAAAGGTAAAGCCCCTAATTCACATCCAAACAATTGACCTTTTGGTCAGTGTCAATTATGAGTTAATCATTTCTTGCTTATTAATTAAAAATATTAACAACCTTTTTGTGCAGGCAAGAAAAATACCCACATCGATGATATTTATACCATTCTGGAGTATGTTTATATATAAAAGCATTCTAGCCTAGCAATTTATGCTATAGTGTGTTAGCTGCATAAATGTTTGGTATTTACTAAGTTTGTTTATTTGTAACATTTAGTCAAATGTTACCATGATTCTCTAATCTACTTAGTTTTACTTGATACAAATTTGCTGCATTTTTACCCTTTGTGCGGTAAACCCTCAAATTAATAGACATGATTGATTGTGGAAAAGCACATGGTACTTAGCAAGAGATTCTGATTTGCTCCTATTATCCATTACTCAGTCATTGCTTTTACTTTTATTTCTCCAATTCTATAGCGATGCAACTACACATACCTGCAGCAACACACGGGGTATCATCTAGTGAGAAGAAAAAACTAGAACTATGGACGGGAATGTTTGGTTCCTGGGTGTGTGTATATACACCCTATATGGAAAAATAAATTAGCAATTCAACAAAAAGCCAAACAAATCTGAAAATATTATTGAAATAAAATTGACCTTTTATTATACTTGTGAAAAAAATCACAAAAATAAAATCACCCTCTAACTTCTTTTCAAAAAAGACAAAATTTCGGTCAAAATAGTGTGAATGACCTATAATAGCAAATACATTTTGTCTTTTTTGCCCTGAAGTCAATGTTGGTCTTTTCTTCGTGAAAATTTATATACTAGTGCAAAACTAAGTCAAGTTTAATCTAAAAATACTTCTGAACTATTTTAACTATTTGTTTAATTATTAAAAAGTTCCTCATGTAGGATGTATATACAACCAGAGGAACCAAAGTGTATTCCCCCTGGAACTATACCCTTTTGATTCATTTATAAAGAGGCTACTCTTTTTTTATGAGGGTCCCTCAGCTCCACTCTGGGAATTATTTTTCCCGCTCTGGGTCGAGATTCTCTTACTGTGCCTTCCGTTCCAGAATATAAGGTGTATTGGTTTCCGTGCAAGTCAACCATTTGAATGTTTGACCAAGATTATAGAATAAAATAACAACACCTGCAATACCTACTAGATAAAATATGGAACTACTTTTCATGATGGATCAAATGATATAAATTTTGTATTGTGAATGTTGATATATTGTTCTAAAAACTCGGTCAAACTTGCACTCGTTTGACTTTTCAAAAAACAAATACACATTATATAAAGGAACAGAGGGATATATATGAGGTCGGATCCACACGACAGGGACTGTGCCAGACTCTAGTCCACCATGCTCTGCCAAACAACACAAACGGTCAATCCCAGCTTCCAAGTTTAGTCAAGTCCACCTTCCACTGGACGAATTTTCGTTCGCCTTTCCCTTGTTCCTGTCCGTCCGAATCAACACTCCACTCCGGCTCGGCCGTGTTACCTACGTCCACACAGCCCGCCCGCGCTTATCCCCAATGATCATCGATATACATCCACGCTTGCTCACAACACCAGCACGACTCCACTGGCCTGAATGGCCGTCCGCGGGATACTCCTCGCCATGGTTCTCCCGCGCGCCATCCTCGCCGCCTTCGCTCCGGCCTTTCAATATTTCCTCGCATGCGGCGCCAACTCCTCCGTCTCCTTCCCGTCCGATTCCCCCGCCAACATCTTCGTCCCCGACGCCGCCTACCTCTCGCCCGCGGGCGCTCCGGCGGTGTCGGCCAGCTCCACCCTGGCCTCCCCGCCAGCTCTGTACGCCGCCGCGCGCGCGGACATCTCGGCCTTCTCGTACCGCCTCCTAGCCCCGCCTCGCCAGACGCGTCGTCATTCCTCGTCCTGCGCCTCCACTTCTTCCCCTTCTTCCCCGCCACCTCCTCTCAGTATGTCATCAACATCTTGTCCGCGCGCTTCAACGTTTAGGTCGCCGACGCCTACGCTCTGCTGTCCTCCTTCTCGCCTCCGGCCGCCGGCGTCGTCAAGGAGTTCTTCGTCCCGCGCGACCTGTTCGGTGACCACTTCCACGTCACGTTCACCCCGGACGCCGGCTCCACCGCCTTCGTCAACGCCATCGAGCTGTTCTCGGCCCCGCCGGAGATGCTGTGGAATAGCTCCGTGACGCCCGTGGGAGCCGTGGTGAAGGACGACATGGACCTGTGGCAGCGGCAGCCGCTGGAGACGGTCTATCGCCTCAACGTCGGAGGGCCCAAGGTGACCATTGAGAACGACACGCTGTGGCGGACGTGGCTGCCCGACGGTCCCTACCTCTACGACGCCTCCGGGCTGTCGGTGGTGAGCAACACCTCCAACCCGATCATCTACGATTCATCGAACGGATACACGAGGGAGGTGGCGCCAGATGTCGTGTACCAGACCCAGCGCATGGCGAACGTGACGGACTTACTGGCGGCGACAACCCCGGGCCTGAACTTCAACCTCACGTGGACGTTCCCGGCGGTGAAGGGGTCCCACTACCTCGTCCGCCTCCACTTCTGCGACTACGAGGTGGTCAGCTCCGTCGTCGGCGTTGGCATCGTCTTCAACGTCTACATCGCGCAGACCATTGGCACTCCAGACCTCACGCCGAATGCTCGGGCGACTCAGTCGAACGAGGTCTTTTACATGGACTACGCGGCCAGGGCGCCGAGCACCGGGAACCTCACGGTGAG
Organism: Triticum aestivum; assembly: GCF_018294505.1. Taxonomy (NCBI): domain Eukaryota; kingdom Viridiplantae; phylum Streptophyta; class Magnoliopsida; order Poales; family Poaceae; genus Triticum; species Triticum aestivum. The sequence goes on from NC_057798.1 coordinate 740,595,299, forward strand.
CATCGGCTGGTCGTCGAAAAGGAGCGGAGGTGGGATACTGAACGGGCTAGAGATTATGAGGCTGCCGCCCGTTGATTTGAGCTCGAGGAGGTACGGCAGGACGAAGAGGACCATTGTCATTACGGTGTCGGCAGTGCTCGGCGCCGCCGTTCTTGCTTGCGTGGTGCTCTGCTTTTTCGGCGTGCCGTATACGAAGTACAGCGGCTCCGGCTGGGCTGAGCAGTTCACGAACCGATGGTCCAGAGAGGGCAAGACCAGCGGGTTGCAGAGTGTGAGCACGAAGCTGCACATCGCTCTCGCGAAGATCAAGGCCGCCACGGACAACTTCCACGAGCGCAACCTCATCGGCGTGGGCGGGTTCGGGAACGTGTACAAGGGCGTGCTCGTTGACGGCACGCCAGTGGCGGTGAAGCGCGCCATGCGCGCCTCGCAGCAGGGGTTGCCGGAGTTCCAGACGGAGATCGTGGTGCTGTCCGGCATCCGGCACCGGCACCTGGTGTCGCTCATTGGGTACTGCAACGAGCAGGCGGAGATGATACTGGTGTACGAATACATGGAGAAAGGCACGCTGCGGAGCCACCTGTACGGTTCCGACGAGCCGGCGTTGTCATGGAAGCAGAGGCTGGAGATCTGCATCGGCGCGGCGAGGGGCCTGCACTACCTGCACAGAGGCTACGCGGAGAACATCATCCACCGTGACGTCAAGTCGACCAACATCCTCCTCGGGAGCGACGGCGGCAGCACCGGTGGCGTGATCGCCAAGGTGGCCGACTTCGGGCTGTCGCGCATCGGGCCGTCGTTCGGGGAGACGCACGTGAGCACGGCGGTGAAGGGCAGCTTCGGGTACCTGGACCCGGGGTACTTCAAGACGCAGCAGCTGACGGACCGGTCGGACGTCTACTCCTTCGGCGTGGTGCTGTTGGAGGTGCTCTGCGCGCGACCTGTGATCGACCAGAGCCTGGACCACGGCCGGATCAACATCGCCGAATGGGCCGTGAGGATGCGCAGGGAAGGGCGGCTCGACAAGATGGCCGACCCGAGGATCGCCGGCGAGGTGGACGAGGAGTCGCTGCTCAAGTTCGCAGAAACCGCTGAGAAGTGCCTGGCGGAGTGCTGGGTGGACCGGCCGTCCATGGGCGACGTGCTGTGGAACCTGGAGTATTGCCTACAGCTGCAGGAGACCAATATCACCGGGGACGGACTCGACGACATGGTACCGTCGTCGACGAGCTTGTTGATGGACGAGACCGACTTGAGCATGACCAATGTCGCCGACAGCAAGGTATTCTCCCAGCTGAGCGCCCGCGGCGAGGGACGATGATCTGAAGTTGGTGCACCAATTGAACATTTTCCTTTGGTGGTCCCTGAATCATCTGAACCCCACATGGATGGATGTTGCACAATACTCTGCAGTTTTTTTTAGAGTCAATTACACCGCTGGTGCTCAAACTTGACGCGAAAAATCACTTTAGTGCCAAAACTCGTGGAATACATATAACTGGTGCTACAACTTGGCTTTGGCGTGCATATACAATGCAAATCACGTTTGTATACGGAGATGATGCTGACTAGGCGCGCCACATGGCACAGCACCCGCTGTCAAACTCTGAACGATAGAGATAGGTCGTGTGGCCAGTCATTTTGTGGAAAACCCCTCAAAAAACAATTCTCTCCAGAAAAGGTCCTTGATGCGCGACCCACAAATTATTTACAAAAATGGTGGCCGCTCGGATTCAAACAGGTGACTTACAGCATGGAGCGGCGTGTGCCTAACATATGTACCGAGAAGAACATTTTGTTTACCTGGATACATAATGCATAGGCCTTAAGATGGCTGGAGACCCTACATCCCATTTTACACTAATTTTTTAAAGTAAATTATAAATTATATGTATATAATTGTGTGTTATCGATATGATAAATTTTAAATTAAAAATGAACACTTTTATATACTACATAATTATTTTATTAAAAGCATGAACCTTTTAAATATGTATTCATTTACTTAAATATATATACAAATAATTACCTTTAATTTTAAATATGAAAATTATTACATGCATAATTTTTTAATTATAATTTTATTATATGGATACATTATGAAATAATACGTGAATAGATTTATAATGTATTATATATATAATTTATAATACAATATTATAATTTACATGTATTTTGTAAGTTTCTGAAAAGTAAAGCTGTTGGGTGGGGTGGTGGCCACGCGCACGTGATGGCTACATGCTGCTGGTTCGAATTCAAACCAACTAGTCCCTCCATTCCGTCCCAAAATAAGTGACTCATTTTTGTACTAAAGTTAGTACAAAATTGAATCACTTATTTTGGGACGGAGGGAGTATTTTTTTACATCATGTGAATATATATTTCTTAAAGCATGAACACGTTTATAACTACATGAGTATTTTTTAAAAACTGTGAACACTTTTAAACTTTTATAAGCATTTATTAAATATATAGAAATATCTTAAAGCATGAACACTTTTGTATCCTTTAAAAAATTCTTAAAGGATGAACACTTTTATATACTACATTAATATGCTTTAAGATTTTTTTCTATATATTTTATTTATAACACACAATTATAATTGAAATATAGATCTTTCTTAAATAAAATGATAGTGAAAAATGGGGCGTATGGTCTCCAGTTCACCATCCCATTGAAATGTAGACCAAGGATAGACAGCGTAATTCTTTTGCATTAGGTAGGCAGTTGGTCATTTACGCTGCGCATCAGGGCCTTTTATGCCGAAAAAAATTCTCATTGGTTTTCCCCAAAATAACAGGCCACACGCCAAATCAACTCGTTGACACAGTGGGCCTCTCACCATGTGACGTGTCAAGTCGGCACTTTGTCCGTATACAACCACCATCTGCACCGTATATGCATGTCAAAACCAAGTTGTAGTACCAATTCAATGTATGCCACAAGTTTTGGCACTAAAGTGATTTTTCGTGCCAAGTTATAGCACCGGTGGTGTAATTGACTCTTTTTTTTAGTCAATTATCACATGTGTCTGAACTTAGCGAGAAAACCAGTTTGATGCTAAAACTTGCGACATACATTAAACCGATGACAAAACTTGGCTTGGGCGTTCATCTACGGTGCTAATCGCGTTTGTATACACATAGAGTGATGACGAGGCTCGCCAACATGGCGTGGGACGGGCAATGCTAGACCTACGTAAGGTTGGCTACGGGTTTTACGTAAATGAAAACGTGGACAGTTAAGATTGAAAGATTAAGGGGTGAAGGGGCCCACTCCTGAAAATCGGGGGGGGGGGGGGGGGATTTAGTTAAGGAAATTTATGTAACCTTTCCTAGTGAGTTTCGTAGGTGAAGCATTATTAGCGTGGGACCTAGTGTCAGTGATTGAAAGGCACATGCAAGGACGTGTGCCTCGGTTTTTGTGAAACCACCCGGAATTTTATATTACTCACAAAAAGACACTCAAATTTTTTTCTTGCAAAAACAAATGAAACTTGGGTATGGCACTTGGGCCCCACCAGTCTGGGCAGAAATTGGAACGAAAAATACCTAAAACCTAAAAAGTGCATACACACTATTTGGTTGAATGGAGTGGCCGATCTCACATGCATGTGGCTGTTAATCTTTTTTGTCTCCTAGTACCTGTGACAGTTAGCATTAAATGCGTTCATATTGGTTACTTCATTTCAAACAGAACAAATCCACGCACATTCATTTCGGAGTTTTAAATTTTAAAAAGTCATATCTTTCAAACCGCGCGTCGGAATTCAGATTTGTTTTCACAGTTGGAACTCTTGAGACGAGATCTATGAAACTAGATCCCGCATGGCTATGTTTCAACAAAAAAAAAACTCGATGCCAATTTTGGTGCTATATGGTGCAACTTTAATACTACATCGTGCAACTTTTTCCAAAATCAATTTTCGGATCTGCACGATTCAACTTCCTATGAGATGGCAATCTAGCAACCATGACAACTTTGATGTGCAACTAGTATACTTTCCTGACAACTACCTAGTAGTCGATGTGCAGTTCTTCATTGTTGGCAAACCCTACCCCCCACCTCCCCCTGCAAGCAATATGTGCAACTTAGTTTATTGTTCAAGCCAACTGCCTATTAGTCAATGTGCAACTCATTGCCATCCCTATTTGTGGACATGTATTTTCAGTTGGCGGGGCGACAAACAGAGTTGCATATAGTCTGCTAGGTAGTTGGCCAGGGCAATATACGAAGTTGCACATCTCACGGAAAGAGACAATTGATGGTGAAAATTTGGCATTTATGAGGATAGTGAAAAGTTGCATATAAACAGAATGCTGAAGTTGCAAATCTCACTAGCAGGGGTGGTTTGGGTCGGGTGCTAGCAGGGAAACTACACGTCCATGGGGGTACGAGGGAAAGTTGCACATCACTGTTAGAAAGTTGGTCGTGGCAGTATCCAAAGTTGCACATCCACTATTAAGTTGCTGGCCGATACAGCAAATAGTGAAGCACATCCACGGGAGGGGAAAAGTTGCATATATATCAACTACTATGCAGTTGCCCTGGGCAGCAGACGAAGTTACACATTTCAGTAGAAGGAGATAGTTTGGGGGTGGAGGTAGGTATCATAATTGAAAACTGCACGTCTATGATGTAGAAGAGAAGTTGCACATCTCTGTCAGGTAGTTGCACATCGACGATAAAGCAGTTGCATAAAACGGGGATAAAATTGAACAAAAGAAATTTCATCGAAATATACCCATGCGGGATCTAGTTTCGAAGAGCACATCGCGGGGGTTCCAACAGTGAAAACAGATCTTAATTTCGATGTGTGGTTTGAAAGTTATGATTTAAAAAATAATTAAAAACACGAATCAAATACGTTCACATCAATTGCGCACAGGATGGAACACAGGACCAGGCTGGCCACCACACCAAGTATCACTTTCGGTTCAAATACGATTTGTATGAGAGCGGCGTTTTGTCGAAATACACATTTCGAAAAATTGAAAAATTTGAAACAAAAATCCCACGTGTATATCCCGACATTTTATGTGCGTTCACAAGGTTTCGGTGAAAAACACGTTTTTTGTGGCTTGTGTAAAAAAGATAAAGAAATGCCTTGTCCCACAAAAAACGTCGTTTTTCACTGAAACCTTGTGTACGCACATAAAATGTCCGGATATACAAGCGGGATTTTTGTTCCGAATTTTTCAACTTTTCGAAATGTGTATTTCGACAATGAGTGCATATGCACCTAGGAGCCAAAGACAATTACCGGATTTGTATCCTTAATGGACTGAATATAAACTTTTTTTTGAGGCAATGGACTGAATATAAACGGACACGCACATAAGGCTTAAGTGTGCAGCAGTCACCGCAGCCCATTTGTAGATGTTAGTTGTTCTTCCTTTCCTAGAATTCTGGAAAAACATCTAAATTAATAATAATATTCAAAGAAATGTTCACCGCAGCCCAGCTCGTTTATGGTGGATGTAGGGGCTTTTGTGCCCAGTTAAACTGATATATGGTGTTGCCAGTTTTTTGTCCTGCAGTGGGTAATCTCGATGGCGAGTGCTCACAGTGGGTTCCCGACGATACTTAAACCCGCTCTCCCTTCTCCTATCTCTTTCTCTAGACTGATGTATTTCCGTTATGTCACAGTAATGAAAAGGGGTTATGTCCGGTTTAAAAAATTATTTGTAATTATAAAATCTGTTCTTATTTTAAAGAATGTTCATTTTATTCCAAAAATGTTCACATATTATCTAGAAACATATAATTAAAACAATATTTATGAATTACAATAAATGTCTTTAATTATAAAAATATTATTAATGTATTCAAAATATATTCATTTATTTTTAGGCTATCGTAATGTGTTCACCAAAAATATTCGTGTATTCTCTTTACGATTACGAGACATATTATTATTTATAATAATGTTTACGTAATCTAAAGAAAACTCTAAAATTAAAATAATAAATATGAATTTTATTAATTTATGAACTAAAAATATCATGTGAAAAATGGTCCACGGCTACTGCTGCCCATTTAAGCCCGATTTTCATGCTCGTATTTGGTAATTAAGTTTGTCTATCCCAGTTAGACATGAAGCCAGACTTGGAGGGGAGGCTAGCATGGACCGCCATTTTAGGTTGAGGTCGCCGGTTCGAGTACTGCTGTCACTTTTGCATATTGGTTTTCTCTTTGTACTGTTTTCTGACGGGTGGGCCCCAACTGTCATAGAGACGTAGCTACATTCCAGGGATTTGTCTAAGAATAAAACAAGGGGGTTTTCCCATAAAAATCTAGGGTGTTTTGCACAAAAATCGGGCCACATGCCCTTGTCTCTAACTTCCAGTCGCTGAAACTGGGTCCCACGCCACATTGGCGTGCCTCGTCAGCATTATGTGCGTATACAAACGTGATTTGCACCGTAGATGCACATCGAAGCCAAGTTTTGTCACCGGTTTAATGTATGTTGCAAGTTTTAGCACCGAATTGATTTTTCTCGCCAACTTCAGACACATGTGTTGTAATTGACTCTTCTTTTTCTTTTGAGAAGGACTGTGTCGACTTGCCCTGCTTTATAGTAAAGCAAACCACCAAGTTCAAATACAGAAAAAATTAAACACAAGTAAGCTGAACTAATAGCACAAACATCGGAAATCCCTTTTAGAGCTCGGCCTCCAATGAGGCCTCCAAATTCAGATTTAAAATTTCATCAAAATTCATATTTTTACATTTCAAAAAATTCTGAAAAAATACAGATATACATGAAGGCATAACACACATATGTGTAAATTTTCAGTTCAAAATATACTGAAATGAGGGTTGTGGAAAAAAAAGACAAATCTGGAGCTATTTAACACATGATACTATTCATCCTCCAATGCCATGAATTTGTCTTTTTTGTACAGGTCGCAACTCAAGGTATTTCATCATTAATTTTTACACACATGTGGGTCACATCCTTACATACAAGCATATTTTTTAAGAATTTTTTGAAACATAAAAGTTTGAAGTTAAATTTTTCAAAAATAAAGGCCTCCTTAAAGCTTCGCCTCCAAAACGCCTCTCTCCACAAACATGCCCTATAAATGGAAAAGAGTGCCATCAAGTGGTTGACAGATCAATGGTCACGAGGCGTAGCAAGGTGGCATCCTGTTGCAATCAACGTGTCCTATAAATTGAAAAGAGTGTCGTAAAGTGGTTGACAGATCAATGGTTAGCAGGCGTAGCAAGGTGGCGTCCTGTTGCAATCAACGTGTCCATCATGCCGCATAACCGATATTTGTCACACTGTCTAGAGAGCGGGTGCTAGTGCAACAAAAAAGGCCAGAAATTTCAAGATAGCGTCAGTGACCTAGAGAAACGCAGGTCTGCACGCAGCGGCAGCTGCACTCGCGGCATCTACGGCGCGAGGACCGTCGCGATTCGCACCAAGCTGGCATGCTTCCTGGAGTATAGTCGTGCGGTCGATGCCGTTTTGCAACGTATATGCGTATTTAGGAAGAGACCAGGCTGACAGTACTTTACTGACACACTGGTCTGCGCAGCACGGCCATGGTACGTGTGGAGCACAGCCATCGTCAGTGCCATCACCAAGTCCAGCGGCAAATAAATTTCACTGCCACAAAGCGATTCTTTTGCCGACAATTTCACTTCAATTATTGGATGAAAAACTCCACCCGTAACACTCCCATACAGCCTGGTGAGCTCAAACATAAGTCTTTCGAATCCCAATTGAAAGCAAATAGACCAGTGCAAATACAGCCTTCAGGATCAAATAGAGATACAAAGACACAAGACAGATGACTAGAACTGGAGATACAGAACAACAGAACTGGGTTGGAGCAACTTTTCTTGTGCCCAGCGACGCCACCGTTGCAGGTCGCCGCAGCGCCGAGCGAGCTGCCGGGGCCGTCGTGGCTCAGCGCGGGCGCGCCAGAAGAATGTGCGCCAGCCCCTGCGTCCGCCGATGGCCAACCGCCCCCGCCAGAGCTCAATGTCGTGCAGGAGGCACCCGCTGATTGCACATCTGGCGTGTTGCCGATCTGCCGCTGCCAAGGACCCCCCGGAGAACCCGGCGAGCCTACTATTGACGCGGCCGCCACCGGCCGAAACGGAAGCCCCCAAGCGCGCTGCTGGATCGTTGGCCGCCGACGTCGATCTGCACTACCGGCGAGCCGAGCGAGCTCGTAAGTTACAGATTTCAACGAAGAACAAAAATAAAGGAGCAGAGTTTTCACTCACCCAAATTCGAGCGCCGGCGCCGCCGCAACTGAAATCGCCATGAGCAGAGCTTGAACGACCATGGGCGCGCACCACTGCCTCCGGCTCAGCGTTGTCTTTCCCCCAAATCTAAAAAGGGATCCCGTGCTAGACGTAGGACGAGAGAGCGGCCGTCCTGCGCCCAACCTGCGTACACGCCACCCAGCCGTGTCGTACAGAGACTCTGTCGGCCGCCCTGCACGCTCTGACCGGACCGGCCCCATCGTACGTCAAAAACGTACCGTGGCGAGCCCACCAGAGGCGACTTGGGCGTTGTATTTCCTTGTATCCAGCTATGTATGCTCGCTTTACTGAAGTTGATGTTTTTTTTTTGCACAGATCACCTCGCGCAGCACGGCCGTCGATGCGCTGCGTGCATCTGCCGCTGCGTGCAGGACGGCCGCACTCCAGTGACCTATCGCAAGAAGACCCGTTCAATAACCATCCTGTTACACGTTGTCCAAAAGGTTCATGTCATCGCTGCGAAAAATAACCAGAAGAGCCATCGCCTCCTACCGGTCTAGTTGGCCTGAGTTTCCAGGAGCTCAGCCATGTTCGGAGCCAACCAATCCGACCCCAAAACCTCACGGACAAAGCTCCAAAGAAAGCGGGCAACTGTGCAGGCGAAGAAGATGTGGGTCCCAGACTCTGGGACATCACAAAGAGGGCAAAGCCCATCGCCAGCCCCATGTCGCCTGGCCACCTCCCTCCACAACGGGTGGCGACCACGGAGAAGCTGCCATACGAAAATTTTAATCTTCAATGGAAAGGGTGCTTTCCGCAAGGGTTTGGTCCATGCAAATATCAGTGCATGACATAGAGTATGATATGTCGGCGTCGGTCCAAGACTATAAGGACTTTCACCAAACTTGAAAAAAGGTGAGAGAAAAAGAAGTGGAATTACTTTTCACCGGTGATGTTTTGTTGAACAACACATGCAAGATGGCTAATCCCACGGCCTACTGTTGTGTAGACTTGCCCATGGACAGTGCGATGGGCATGTCGTGCAAATTTCGGCTGGACAAGCGTCGTATGTGTAGCAGTGGTCAAAAAGAAGTATGAGTAGTGAAGATCCTCCCACCAGTCGAATGCATCTTGATAGGTGTCATTCTCCATATGAACCTGTAGCTCACAAGACTTGAAGATTTATGTCCGCGCTCAGGCACGAAGGAGGTGGCTGCAGTGACAATGGTGCCTCATCCCCACACTTCGGCGCATAGATGTCCACGATGAACATGCCAATGTCATGTAGAGTGAGGACGACATGTCGGTGCCAACGTCCACACGTACGTTGAGGGTGTGTTTGGTTACACGTATAACATCCAGTTATGTTGCGGGGACCAAATTTGGCATGTTTGGTTATCTGTGTGTGTGACTGGGCTTGCATAACACGCTCCTCGAAGCAACCTAGAGCCTGGCTCTAGAGGAACGTCTGAATTGACCATCTCCAGCGAGTCAGCCCTGAGCGAGAGTAGCGAGGGTACGCGGCTTCTTAAAGGATTGAGATGGACCTAGAGGGGGTGAATAGGTACAATTATAAATTTTAATCATTATTATCAAGTTAGGCAATGCAGAATATAAAGGTGGGTTTGGTGAGATAAGCAATACAATGTGATGTGTTCAACAAGTTATAGGGCATGTTTGGTTACGTGCACCATTTTGTGCCACTTTGCATACTTGTCCCAGTTGGGCCTGGTTGAGCATATATAGGCTAAAAACCAACATCTGCATGTTGATGATGGAAATACGCTCTAGAGGCAATAATAAAGTCGTTATTATTATATTTATTCATGATAAAGATTTATTATTTATGCTATAATTGTATTGATCGGAAACTTAAATACATGTGTGGATGCATAAACAAATACCTGTTGGAAATATGCGCTAGAGGCAATAATAAAAACATTATTATTATATTTCCTTGTTCATGATAATTGTCTTTTATTCATGCTATAATTGTATTATCCGGAAATCGTAATACACGTGTGAATACATAGACCATAACATGTCCCTAGTGAGCCTCTAGTTGACTAGCTCGTTGGTCAACAGATAGTCATGGTTTCCTGACTATGGACATTAGATGTCATTGACAACGGGATCACATCATTAGGAGAATGATGTGATGGACAAGACCCAATCCTAAGCATAGCACAACATCGTGTAGTTCGTTTTGCTAGAGCTTTTTCAATGTTAAGTATCTCTTCCTTAGACCATGAGATCGTGTAACTCCCGGATACCGTAGGAGTGCTTTGGGTGTACCAAACGTCACAACGTAACTGGGTGACTATAAAGGTGCACTACAAGTATCTCCAAAAGTGTCTGTTGGGTTGACACGGATCGAGACTGGGATTTGTCACTCCGTATGACGGAGAGGTATCTCTGGGCCCACTCGGTAATGCATCATCATAATGAGCTCAAAGTGACCAAGTGTTTGGTCACGGGATCATGCATTACGGTACGAGTAAAGTGACTTGCCGGTAACTAGACTGAACGAGGTATTGGGATACCGACGATCGAGTCTCAGGCTTGTAACGTACCGCTTGACAAAGGGAATAGTATACGGGGTTGCTTGAATCCTCAACATCGTGGTTCATCCGATGACTTCATCGAGGAGCATGTGGGAGCCAACATGGGTATCGAGATCCCGCTATTGGTTATTGACCTGAGAGCCGTCTCGGTCATGTCTGCGTGTCTCCCGAACCCGTAGGGTCCACACACTTAAGGTTCGGTGACGCTAGGGTTATTAGGAAGACTTGTATGTGATTACCGAATGTTGTTCGGAGTCCCGGATGAGATCTCGGACGTCACGAGGAGTTCCGGAATGGTCCGGAGGTAAAGATTTATATATGGGAAGCTGTCATATGGACACCGGAAGGTTTCAGGGGCATATCGGTATTGTACCGGGGCCACCGGAAGGGTTCCGGGGGTCCACCGGGAGGGGCCACCCCTCCCGGGGGGCCACATGGGCTGCGTGGGGCAGGAGCCAGCCCCTGGAGGGCTGGGCGCCCCCCCCTTGGGCCCATGCGCCTAGGGTTGGGGGGGGGAACCCTAGAGGGGGCGCCCCCCTTGCTTGGGGGGCAAGTCCCCCCTCCCTGGCCGCCGCCCCCCTCTAGATCCCATCTAGAGGGGCCGGCCCCCCTTGCCCCTTCCCCTATAAATAGAGGGGTGAGGGGAGGGCTGATTACCTAAGCCAAGGCGCAACCCCTCCCCTCCCCAACACCTCTCCTCCTCCGTACGTGCTTGGCGAAGCCCTGTCGGAGTACTGCTGCACCAACAACACCACGCCGTCGTGCTGCCGTTGGAGCTGTCTTCCTCAACCTCTCCTTCCTCCTTGCTGGATCAAGACAGAGGAGACGTCGTCCTTACCGTACGTGTGTTGAACGCGGAGGTGTTGTCCGTTCAGCACTTGGTCATCGGTGATCTGAATCACGGCGAGTACGACTCCATCATCACCATCCCCTTGAACGCTTCCGCACTCGATCTACAAGTGGTATGTAGATGCAAACTCACTCCCTTGACTCGTTGTTTAGATGAACTCATAGATGGATCTTGGTGAAACCGTAGAATTTTTTTTAATTTTCTGCAACGTTCCCCAACAGTGGCATCATGAGCTAGGTCTATGCGTAGTTCTCTATTGCACGAGTAGAACACAATTTTGTTGTGGGCGTAGATCTTGTCAACTTGCTTGCCGCTACTAGTCTTATCTTGCTTCAGCGGTATTGTGGGATGAAGCGGCCCGGACCAACCTTACACGTACGCTTACGTGAGACCGGTTCCACCGACTAACATGCACTAGTTGCATAAGGTGGCTGGCGGGTGTCTGTCTCTCCCACTTTAGTTGAAGCGGATTCGATGAAAAGGGTCCTTATGAAGGGTAAATAGAAGTTGACAAGATCACGTTGTGGTTATTCGTAGGTAAGAAAACTTTCTTGCTAGAACCCAATTGCAGCCACGTAAAAGATGCAACAACAATTAGAGGACGTCTAACTTGTTTTTGCAGCAATTGTCTTGTGATGTGATATGGCCAGAAGTTGTGATGAATGATGAATGATATATTGTGATGTATGAGATCATGTTCTTGTAATAGGAATCACGACTTGCATGTCGATGAGTATGACAACCGGCAGGAGCCATAGGAGTTGTCTTTATTTTTGTATGACCTGCGTGTCATTAAAGAATGCCATGTAAATTACTTTACTTTGTTGCTAAACGCGTTAGCCATAGAAGTAGAAGTAGTCGTTGGCGTGACAACTTCATGAAGACACGATGATGGAGATCATGGTGTCATGCCGGTGACGAAGATGATCATGGAGCCCCGAAGATGGAGATCGAAGGAGCTATATGATATTGGCCATATCATGTCACTATTATATAATTGCATGTGATGTTTATTATGTTTATGCATCTTGTTTACTTAGAACGACGGTAGTAAATAAGATGATCCCTTACAAAAATTTCAAGAAGTGTTCTCCCCTAACTGTGCACCGTTGCTAAAGTTCGTCGTTTCGAAGCACCACGTGATGATCGGGTGTGATAGATCCTTACGTTCACATACAACGGGTGTAAGACAGTTTTACACATGCAAAACACTTAGGGTTAACTTGACGAGCCTAGCATGTACAGACATGGCCTCGGAACACGGAGACCGAAAGGTCGAACACGAGTCGTATGGAAGATACGATCAACATGACAATGTCCACCGATGATGACTAGTCCGTCTCACGTGATGATCGGACACGGCCTAGTCGACTTGGATCGTGTAACACTTAGATGACTAGAGGGATGTCTAATCTGAGTGGGAGTTCATTATATTAATTTGATTAGATGAACTTAATTATCATGAACTTAGTCTAAAACCTTTGCAAAATATGTCTTGTAGATCAAATGGCCAACGCTCATGTCAACATGAACTTCAACGCGTTCCTAGAGAAAACCAAGCTGAAAGATGATGGCAGCAACTATACGGACTGGGTCCGGAACTTGAGGATCATCCTCATAGCTGCCAGGAAACAATATGTCCTAGAAGGACCGCTAGGTGACACTCCCGTCCCAGAGAACCAAGACATTATGAATGCTTGGCAGTCTCGTGCTGATGATTACTCCCTCGTTCAGTGCGGCATGCTTTACAGCTTAGAACCGGGGCTCCAAAAGTGTTTTGAGCAACACGGAGCATATGAGATGTTCGAGGAGCTGAAACTAGTTTTCCAAGCTCATGCCCGGGTCGAGAGATATGAAGTCCCCGACAAGTTCTATAGTTGTAAGATGGAGGAAAATAGTTCTGTCAGTGAGCACATACTCAAAATGTCTGGGTTGCACAACCACCTGTCCCAGCTGGACATTAACCTCCCGGATGAGGCGGTCATTGACAGAATCCTTCAGTCGCTCCCACCAAGCTACAAGAGCTTTGTGATGAACTACAATATGCAGGGGATGGTGAAGACCATTCCTGAAGTATTCTCGATGCTGAAGTCAGCAGAGGTTGAAATCAAGAAAGAACATCAAGTGTTGATGGTCAATAAGACCACTAAGTTCAAGAAGGGCAAGGGTAAGAAGAACTTCAAGAAGGACGGCAAAGATGTTGCCGCGCCCGGTAAGCCAGTTGCCGGGAAGAAGTCAAAGAATGGACCCAAGCCTGAGATTGAGTGCTTTTATTGCAAGGGGAAGGGTCACTGGAAGCGGAACTGCCCCAAATACTTAGCGGATAAGAAGGCCGGCAACACCAAAGGTATATTTGATATACATGTAATTGATGTGTACCTTACCAGTACTCGTAGTAACTCCTGGGTATTTGATACCGGTGCCGTTGCTCATATTTGTAACTCACAGCAGGAGCTGCGGAATAAGCGGGGACTGGTGAAGGACGAGGTGACGATGCGCGTCGGGAATGGTTCCAGGGTCGATGTGATCGCCGTCGGCATGCTACCTCTACATTTACCTACGGGATTAGTTTTGAACCTTAATAATTGTTATTTGGTGCCAAGTTTGAGCATGAACATTGTATCTGGATCTCGTTTAATACGAGATGGTTACTCATTTAAATCCGAGAATAATGGTTGTTCTATTTATATGAGAGATATGTTTTATGGTCATGCCCCGATGGTCAATGGTTTATTCTTAATGAATCTCGAACGTAGTGTTACACATATTCATAGCGTGAATACCAAAAGATGTAAAGTTGATAATGATAGTCCCACATACTTGTGGCACTGCCGCCTTGGTCACATTGGTGTCAAGCGCATGAAGAAGCTCCATGCTAATAGACTTTTGGAGTCTCTCGATTATGAATCATTTGACACATGCGAACCATGCCTCATGGGCAAGATGACCAAGACTCCGTTCTCCGGAACAATGGAGCGAGCGACCAACTTGTTGGAAATCATACATACCGATGTGTGCGGTCCAATGAGCGTTGAGGCTCGCGGAGGATATCGTTATGTTCTCACTCTCACTGATGACTTGAGTAGATATGGGTATGTCTACTTAATGAAACACAAGTCTGAGACTTTTGAAAAGTTCAAGGAATTTCAGAATGAGGTAGAGAATCAATGAGGGAGTCCCGGATTAGGGGGTGTCCGGATAGCCGGACTACCATCATCGGCCGAGCTATCATCGGCCGGACTATCATCATCGACCGGACTCCAAGACTATGAAGATACAAGATTGAAGACTTCGTCCCGCGTCCGGATGGGACTTTCCTTGGCGTGGAAGGCAAGCTTGGCGATACGGATACGTAGATCTCCTACCATTGTAACCGACTCTATGTAACCCTAGCCCTCTCCGGTGTCTATATAAACCGGATGGCTCTAGTCCGTAGGGCACAACAACAGCAACCATTACAATCATACCATAGGCTAGCTTCTAGGGTTTAGCCTCCTTGATCTCGTGGTAGATCCACTCTTGTAAACATCCACAATATCAATATCAATCAAGCAGGACGTAGGGTTTTACCTCCATCAAGAGGGCCCGAACCTGGGTAAAACATCGTGTCCCTTGTCTCCTGTTACCATCCGCCTAGACGCACAGTTCGGGACCCCCTACCCGAGATCCGCCGGTTTTGACACCGACATTGGTGCTTTCATTGACAGTTCCTCTATGTCGTCACCGATAGGAAGGATGCCTCTTCCCATCTTCAAGGACGGCATCTTCGCCGATGGAGCCTTGGCCGCCGGCCAAACTATCCGGCTAGGAGGTTTTCTTATGACCGCCTGTCCGGCCACCGCTTCAACGATGACCTCTCGTGTCATCGAGAGCAATCTTCACGTCAACTCGGAATTCGCCGAGCAGTTAGATCCAGCAGAGCTCTCGTCTGTAAACGAACTCTTGGATCGGATCGCCGCCCTGGGAGTCGCTACAGACTACAATCGGATCGGGCTTAAAACCGATCTGAGAGAGATTAACTCTCCCCAGGTTACCCACCACGTCACGGTGGTAGAGGAACATCGCGACGATCCTTCTCCCATATTGAAAACTAGTCGTGTCCGGGCTACCGAACCCTCCATGCCGGATTCCCGCGGAGGAGCGGATTCCGATCAAGCACTGAACATAAAGTCAGGCATCGGACCGGACTCGTTGGACAACGTTCCACTTTCCAAGCTTCCAAATTCGGAAACTTCTCGGCCCTTGAGCCTCGAGATGGGCAGGGTCCCGGACTCAATTAGGCCCGCCCGTCCAGATATATGCGATCTATCTCTAATCCGGCAAGAGCCAGCCGAAACAGTACATCATTACTGGGCCAGATTCCTCCTGGTCATGGACCGGATAAAGGACTGCCGAGAGGAAAACGCAATCTCGATCTTTTGCAACAATTGCACGGACAGGGGAATCTTGAACGCCGTCAGCCATCGTGAAATCACACGTTTCGCCGACTTGGCATCCATAGTGCGAAAGTACTGTGCCATAGAAAGTTTCCGGAAAACCGAAGATAGGTTTTGGGATAATCCGGCCCCGAACATAGCCCCAGTCCGCAACAAAAGGGTGCATTACACTCAGGCACCAAGTACAAGAACCAAAAAACAGAAGCCCCTTAAAGGGAACGGAACCGTACTGGAGGGATGGCTCAGCAAACCCTGTACAATTCACAGTACCAAGGGCGCCACCCCAACACATAGCCTTCGTGCATGTTGGATATTACGGCAGGTGGCCAAAAGTGGCGAGGAGCTTCTAGCCCCGCGAAACCACACCAACAATACCGGTACGGTATCAACAGTCTTCGAGACTTTCGCATCAAACAATATGCGGAAACGAACGATCCACAGCCTTGCCGAAGTCTACCAAGTAGCAACAACAAATCCTTGGAGCGACGCGGCCATCACCTTCAACGCCAGCGACGAACCTAAATTCCGAACAGCCCGAGCACCAGCCGCATTGGTCCTCAGTCCAATAGTGGACGGCTTTCGACTTACCAAGGTACTCATGGATGGCGGCAGCGGATTGAACCTCATTTACGAGGAAACTCTTCAAAAAATGGAAATAGACTGGAGCCGCATTGAGCGAAGCAGCACAACCTTCAGAGGAATAATCCCTAGCCGGGAAGCACGCTGCACCGGAAAAATCACACTCGATGTGGTGTTCGGCTCGCCGGACAATTACAGGTCCGAAGAAATCACGTTCCAAGTGGCCCCGCTCAGCAGCGGATACCACGCTATATTAGGACGAGAGGCGTTCACAATTTTCCAAGCCGTACCCCATTACGGGTACATGAAGCTCAAAATGCCTGGGCCCGGCGGGATAATCACTCTCGTTAGTGATCCGGACATAGCACTCCGCGCCGAAAACAAAACAGCCGCATTAGCCCTGGAGGCACTATCCGAAGCCCTAGCGGCAGAGGAACTCACCGCGCTGCGCGCTACGGTGCACAGAGACGACGTGATACTCGATAAGAGATCCAAGTCCACCTCCTTTAAACCAGCGGACGAAATTATAAAATTCCAGGTCCACCCAACGGACCCGACAAAGACGGCCTCCATCGGGGCACAGTTGAACCCTGATGTAGACGCCGCGCTGCGAGAATTCCTTCGGGAAAATTGGGACATTTTCGCCTGGCATCCTTCAGATATGCCAGGAATCCCTCGCAGGCTGGCAGAGCATAGCCTAAACATCCTAAAAGGGTTCAAGCCAGTCAAACAGGCTCTTCGACGATTTTCCGAACCCAAAAGACAGGCAATGGGAGAAGAACTAGCCAAACTATTGGAAGCCGGATTCATCAGAGACATCAAACATCCGGATTGGCTAGCAAACCTGGTAATGGTACCAAAGAAGGACAGATCCTGGCGCCTATGTGTCGATTTCAAAGACCTAAATAAAGCCTGCCCAAAGGATCCCTTCCCCCTCCCCCGCATCGACCAAATCATCGATGCCACTGCAGGGCACGATTCATTGTGCTTCCTGGACGCATACTCCGGCTATCATCAAATCAAGATGGCAGAAGCGGATCAAGCCGCAACGGCGTTCATTACTCCATATGGACCATTCTGCTTCAACACGATGCCCTTCGGACTTAAAAACGCCGGCGCAACATATCAGCGCATGATTCAGACATGTCTGGCTACCCAGATCGGCAAAACAGTAGAGGCATACGTAGACGACGTAGTCGTCAAAACCAAACACGTCGAAACTCTAGTAGACGACTTGAGGGTCACATTCGACAACCTCCGAGCATATGACATCAAGCTGAATCCGGAAAAATGCGTTTTCGGCGTACCAGCCGGAAAGCTCTTGGGCTTCATTGTATCCGGTAGAGGAATTGAAGCAAATCCGGCCAAAATCCGAGCCCTATCACAGTTGGATATTCCAAAAAACCTCAAACAGATCCAGAAATTGACTGGATGCGTGGCGGCTCTCAGCCGCTTTATCTCCCGCCTAGGAGAAAAGGCATTGCCCCTCTATCGCCTCCTCAGGCACACCGAACACTTCGAGTGGACGGATGCTGCCACTGCCGGACTCGAAGAAATAAAGGCCATATTGGCAACGAATCCGGTCCTGGCTGCGCCCAACCTGGGCGAACCTATGTTGTTATACATCGCGGCAACACATCAAGTAGTAAGCGCGGTGCTCGTCGTAGAACGAGAGACAGAAGGGCATAAATTCCCTCTTCAAAAACCAGTGTACTACGTATCCACTGTTTTAACCCCCTGCAAGTCCCGTTACCCGCACTATCAAAAGATAGCGTATGCGGTGTTCATGGCATCCCGGAAGCTCCGACACTACTTTCAAGAGTGTTCGATAACAGTGGCCTCCGAAGTACCCCTAAATGACATTATAAATAACCGCGACGCAACGGGCAGGATTGCAAAATGGGCCATTGAGCTCTTACCATTCGACATAACTTACAAACCCCGGCGAGCTATAAAGTCGCAAGTTTTGGCTGACTTTGTCGCTGAGTGGACTGAAGCCGAACTCCCTAAAGAGTACGGCGCATACTCCAATTGGATTATGCATTTCGACGGCTCCAAAATGTTGGCCGGATTGGGGGCTGGCATCGTACTAACGTCCCCAACCGGGGACAGAGTCCAATACGTACTTCAGATAATGTACACGGACTCCAACAACGCAGCCGAATACGAGGCCCTCTTACATGGCCTCCGGATGGCAATCTCCATGGGCATCCAACGCCTAGAGGTGCGCGGGGACTCAAACCTCGCAATATCCCAAGTAAATGGAGACTTTGACGCCAAGGATCCAAAAATGGCAGCCTATCGCAACGCCGTCCTTAAAATGTCAGCTCGGTTCGAAGGACTTGAATTCCACCACGTAGCCAGAGATAATAACCAAGCGGCCGACGTATTGGCACGCATCGGCGCAAAACGTGACGCTGTCCCTCCAAATATCTTCCTGGAACGGCTGTTCAAGCCATCCGTACTATGGGAAGAGGAGTCCGGAAATAACAAACCGGAGGCAGCCGCAGAGCAATCTGACATAACCGGCGATCCAGCCGACGAAACAACACCCTCAGCTCACGACATAATGGCAGTAATCGCCCCATGGACAGAGCCGTTCCTAGCCTACTTGCTTAGGCAGGAACTCCCCGAAGACCATAATGAGGCCCGCTGCGTAGTCCGGCGATCTAAAGCCTACAAGGTCCATGAGGGAGAACTCTATAAGAAAAGCACAACCGGAGTCCTTCAAAGGTGTATCTCCGAAGAGGAAGGGCGAGACCTTCTGGCTGAAATTCACGCCGGACTAGGCGGACACCACGCCGCAGCCCGGGCCCTTGTAGGAAAGGCATTCCGTACAGGATTTTATTGGCCGACGGCCCGGGCAGATGCTCAGGACTTAGTCCAAAGATGCGTCGGTTGTCAGCTCTTTGCTAATCAGAGCCACATGCCACCCACCGCCCTCAAAACTATACCCATTACCTGGCCGTTCGCGGTCTGGGGGCTTGACATGGTTGGACCACTTAAAGGGGGAACCCACAAGCAAAGGTACCTATTGGTCATGGTGGATAAATTCACCAAATGGATAGAGGCCAAGCCAGTTAAAACGGCAGAGTCCGGACCAGTGATAGACTTTATATCCGGGGTAGTACACCGTTATGGTGTCCCCCACAGCATCATCACCGATAACGGCACGAACTTCACGGCCGATGAGGTTAAATCATGGTGCAAAAATATGGGCATCAAGCTCGATTACGCTTCAGTCTATCATCCTCAAACCAACGGTCAAGTGGAACGAGCAAATGGTCTAATAATGAGCGGCATCAAACCCAGACTAGTGCGGTCCCTTACGAAATCTGACACGCACTGGGTAGAGGAGCTCGACTCCGTACTCTGGGGGCTGCGGACAACGCCTAACCGTACTACCGGATTCACACCATTTTTTATGGTATACGGCGCAGAAGCAGTTTTGCCCTGCGACATCATTCATGACTCACCTCGAGTGCGCATGTACGAAGAAAGAGAAGCCGAGTTGGATCGGCAGGACAGCTTGGACGCATTGGAGGAAGAACGCGACGTCGCCAAGGCTCGTTCCGCATTCTATCAGCAGCAGGCTCGAAGATACCAAAGCAGAGAAGTACGGGCCAAGACTTACAACGTTGGCGAACTGGTTCTACGCCTGCCGGACAAGAAAAAGGACAAGCTCAAGCCCAAATGGGAAGGCCCCTTCATCATCGATAAAGTCTTGACCGGCGGAGCGTACCGTCTACGAAATGCGTCGGATAACCGACTCGAGCCGAACCCATGGAACGCAGCCCGCCTCCGAAGATTCTATGCCTAGCGCCGGACTAAGAGTTCGTCCCTTTCCCCCCGTCCAATTTTTTTTACTTCAGCTGCCTTTTGTTTATCTTTTTCTTCTCAACCCTATTCATCAAAGCCTTAAAAGGCCTACTTGCGCATCGTTCGCGCGCAATTGATGTGCTATCCGCACTCATTATACCTGGGGGCTTCTTTACCAGAAGCTTAATTATAAGGGCTTCATGCCCAGCACATGTGTCAAGCCTCCACATGTACCTTTTATTCACCATTATATGCATCGATATGACTTAAGTTTTGGCCAAGCTGGGTTGCCTGGCTCCTGTGCTTACCCCTACGTTCCCGATTGTTCGGCTAGGAGGTAAAGGGAGCACCTCTGCGATTGTTACTGCCGGGTCAGCCGGATGTGTACCTCAGACTGGGTGAAGCCGAAAGCTAGCGTTCTTAAGGGAATATTCGGTCGGTGACTTAAAAGATGATTTTTTATCCACTTATTTATCTGCCCCCAGATGTTTTTCTGCTTTTTTCGCAGTCCGGACATGCACTTTAGGGCATGCCACCCCCAGAGGAAAGGAACCCTTAACGGAACTATTCTCCCTGGAAGATGTTTCTTACTACCCATGTAATATAACATAACTAGTTGGGCACTTGTCTGATAAAGCACTAATGACCCCTACGCCTGGTCTCCATGCATACCCCGGTTGTTTCATAACCGAGAAGGTATTCGGACACACTCCGGACTCTAGGGTCCCGAGGTCGAAGCGAAAAGGTCGGCAAAGACAAACGATCTACAATCCGGCTAGAAGGCATTTTACATGTCATTTTATAATACATTGTCAAATCGACTGATTGTATTCTTCCTCAATCCCGTCTAACAGGTTGTCTAATTTACAGTCCTGTTGGGAAAATTTAGCGGCCAACTCTACTTGGCCGTATACTAAACTCACAGGGATCTCCTTCCCATCGGGCCCCACAGGTCCGACTTCGGCCATGTGGTTGGGATCCGCCTTCTTGTACCGCGTCTTTACCATGGCCCAGGCCTCCCTGGCACCTTGGCGGCAGGCCGAAATCTTCCATAAATGGAAGCGCTGCCGCACTCCCTGAAGCTTCTCCGCAAGCTCCCCAAGACCCTCGGGTAAGGAGAAGGCTGGCCATAAAGCCTGGATGACGCCGCTCATTGCCTGCCGAACTCGTTCGATCAGTTGCAACAATTCGGGAAGTTGATCACCCGTTGATACGGGCATCTCCTCCGCAGGGCGACCTGTGAGCATACCTGCAGACATATTCTGTCAAATTGACTTCCTCGCCGAACTCTTCTTTTCAAAGGAGTTCGCTCAAGCACTTACTATAGATGCCGCGACGAAGCCGCTGATTCTCCTTAACGGAGCCCGACAGCTCGGCCCGAACGCCTTTCAGCTCTTCTCCAAGCTGGGCATGGGCATCCTGGAGCTTGTTCCTTTCATGCTGCACCTTATGCAGCACCCTCTCGCCGGCCTTTAGTTGGCGCAGAAGTTCTTGCCTGTCCGGATCTTGTCCGGCAGCACCTGCAACGTCATTTTTTAGACTTGCGCAAAGGCCAAACGCTACTTATCTTTCTAAAATAATGCGTTACCAGGAGAGGTCCCTGTGTTTCCTCCTGCGCCAGAGAGTGCGGCCTCAAGTTGGGCCTTGCACTCTTGCAGCTCCTGAGACAGTTGGGTATTCTTCTCGGTAAGATCCTACGTTTCATATGATCCTTAAATCAGTTAATATAACTACTTTAAGTCTCGGGGGCTACTGGCATATATAACTATTAAATTCTCTTACCCGTATGTCTTTTACATACTGCTCCGTGGCTCTGGTAAAACCATCTTGAGCAGCACGAAGGTGCGCGTCCCCCGCGTTAAAGGCATTCAACGCCTCGGGGGAGAAGCACGCGTCACGAAATACTGTCCGGCGGCGCCTGTGATTCATGGCACTCTCCACCTCAGACTTGGTGGCGGACAGTCTGTCGGCATCCTCCGTCGGAGGAACGTCCGGCTCGCGCCTTGCGCTCGCCTCCCCCTCCAGACCAGGTGCTGGAGCCTGGCTGGTAGAGGTTGGATTGGCAACCTCCACGCCCGCAGTCCGGCGGGCGCTTTTTTCCCTACAAAAGTCATGAGCACTCAAACGCTTCCTAGGAACGTTGCTCTAAATAATGAATTGTGAGCTACACCTTTGCGGCGACGTTTCAGTCCGCGCCGCGCTCCTCTTCCGCCTACTGGTCCGGACTGGCCTTTGTTGGTCAGCCACCGCGGGCTCGGCTTCTCGCCCTAGGGGCGCCTCCTGCACAGCGCCATCATATACGGTGGTCAGAAATAAGCAAGGAAGGAATGACGGTGTCAGGACTTCGGTCGCAATCACCTGGGAAGCCGGATATAGTCCGGGATAGTCGGCCGTGATGGCGACTAAAGCATTGTCCATGCTGAGCTGGTGGAACACCCCGTCGATTAGCTCCACCTTTATGTCCGGATCCTCTTCGGAGGCCGGATCCCGGGATCTCTCTGGATCCTCGGGTTGCGGAGCTGGACTTAGCATGTCCTCCACGATCCGGCGCAGTTCCTGCGTCGAAAGAAGAACACAATATAAGAAACTTAAGTTTCAAAAAGCATGGGTCGGGCACGCAGAGTGTTCGCTTACCCAAGGCCGGGGATTATTCATGGAGAACCCATTTAACGGGTTCGTCCGAAGGAAATCCTCCTTCTCCCCCTTATACAGGCCGGACAGGATCGTCACCAGGTCTTCGACCGAATCCGGCCCTTTGCGGCCATGACGGGTGGCATCGTCCTCCCCGTTGAAATCCCACATGGGGTGGCCCCTGTATTGTAGTGGCTGCACCCCCCGCATAATGCATGTTGCCATGACTCCAATCATGGTCAACCCGGAATGGGCCAGTAACCTTATTCGGCCCATCAAATAATGGACGCTCTTGTCTTCCTCCAGTTGGGGGCTCCGCGGACGCCAACTAAGGCGTTTCTTCAGAGGAGCATTGCTGAACTCCGGGAGGCCGATCCGAACAGGGTCCGGCAGCGGAGCGTCTTCTATATAAAACCATTCCGAAGGCCAGTCTTCGGACGCCTTCTTAGGGGTTCCGGATGGATATCCGGTCCCGGCAATGCGCCATATTTCGGCGCCGCCCACTTGATATATGGACCCCTCGTGAGAGCGGGGTACAAGGCAGAACAACCTCTTCCACAGCGCGAAATGGGGCTCGACGCCCAGGAATAGCTCGCAAAGAGCTACGTAACCCGCAATATGCAGGATTGAGGCGGGCGTGAGGTGATGAAGCTGGAGTCCGTAGAACTCCAGGAGCCCGCGGAGGAATGGATGTACAGGAAATCCGAGCCCCCTTATCAGATAGGGGACGAAGCATACCCGCTCCCCTTTGTTGGGACTTGGGGTAACCTCCGCTTGCTTCCCACCTTTGTAGGTGGCCAGCCCGGCTCGAACCGGAACCATAAAGGCCGGAGGGAGATATCCCCCCGCTTGGAGCTTCACCAGCTCGTTGTGCGGAACAGAGCATCTCCTCCAATCTCCTGGCAAAGGGCTGGGAGCGCGAGAAGAGGAGCCGCGTTGACGGTCCATGATGGAATGGATTCTTGGTCGAAAGCGCTCCGATGAGTATTTGCGGGAGGAAGATGGTGATTTGGATCTGGATTCTTGCCTCCCTTATAGGCAGATTATTCGCACAACTAGGGGGTAAAACATAAAAGACACCCTGGCTTTTCACATTCGCGCGACGCGTGGAAGAAGGCCATTATTGGGCGTGGAAGCCAAGACGCGCAACATTGATGAGGAAGCCGGACACTGTTCGGCAGGTACGTAGAACTTGAAGGAGAACCCGCCTTGCAACGCCGAAGACTACACACATGCTGGACTTATCGTCATTGAAGCCTGGTTCGGGGGCTACTGAGGGAGTCCCGGATTAGGGGGTGTCCGGATAGCCGGACTACCATCATCGGCCGAACTATCATCGGCCGGACTATCATCATCGACCGGACTCCAAGACTATGAAGATACAAGATTGAAGACTTCGTCCCGTGTCCGGATGGGACTTTCCTTGGCGTGGAAGGCAAGCTTGGCGATACGGATACGTAGATCTCCTACCATTGTAACCGACTCTATGTAACCCTAGCCCTCTCCGGTGTCTATATAAACCGGATGGCTCTAGTCCGTAGGACACAACAACAACCATTACAATCATACCATAGGCTAGCTTCTAGGGTTTAGCCTCCTTGATCTCGTGGTAGATCCACTCTTGTAAACATCCACAATATCAATATCAATCAAGCAGGACGTAGGGTTTTACCTCCATCAAGAGGGCCCGAACCTGGGTAAAACATCGTGTCCCTTGTCTCCTGTTACCATCCGCCTAGACGCATAGTTCGGGACCCCCTACCCGAGATCCGCCGGTTTTGACACCGACAATCAACGTGACCGAAAGATAAAATTCTTACGATCGGATCGTGGAGGAGAATATTTAAGTCACGAATTTGGTACACACTTAAGAAAATGTGGAATCGTTTCACAACTCACGCCGCCTGGAACACCTCAGTGAAACGGTGTGTCCGAACGTCGTAATCGCACTCTATTGGATATGGTGCGATCTATGATGTCTCTTACCGATTTACCGCTATCATTTTGGGGATACGCTCTAGAGACAACTACATTCACTTTAAATAGGGCACCGTCTAAATCCGTTGAGACGACACCATATGAATTATGGTTTGGGAAGAAACCTAAGCTGTCGTTTCTAAAAGTTATGGGATGTGATGCTTATGTCAAGAAACTTCAACCCGAAAAGCTCGAACCCAAGTCGGAAAAATGCGTCTTCATAGGATACCCTAAAGAAACCATTGGGTATACCTTCTACTTAAGATCTGAGGGCAAGATCTTTGTTGCCAAGAACGGATCCTTTCTGGAAAAGGAGTTTCTCTCGAAAGAAGTAAGTGGGAGGAAAGTAGAACTCGATGAAGTACTACCTCTTGAACGGGAAAGTAGTGCAGCTCAGGAAAATGTTCCTGTGATGCCTACACCAACTGAAGAGGAAAATAATGATGATTATCAAGGTACTTTGGATCAAGTTGCTACTGAACTTTGTAGGTCCACAAGGACACGTTCCGCACCAGAGTGGTACGGCAACCCTGTCCTGGAAATCATGTTGTTAGACAACGGTGAACCTTCGAACTATGAAGAAGTGATGGCGGGCCCAGATTCCAACAAATGGCTAGAAGCCATGAAATCCGAGATAGAATCCATGCATGAAAACAAAGTATGAACTTTGACTGACTTGCCCGATGATCGGCGAGCGATAGAAAACAAATGGATCTTTAAGAAGAAGACGGACGCGGATGGTAATGTCACCATCTATAAAGCTCGACTTGTCGCTAAGGGTTATCGGCAAGTTCAAGGGATTGACTACGATGAGACCTTCTCTCCCGTAGCGAAGCTTAAGTCCGTACGAATCATGTTAGCAATTGTCGCACACTATGATTATGAGATATGGCAGATGGACGTCAAAACGGCATTCCTTAACGGGCATCTTAAGGAAGAACTGTATATGATGCAGCCGGAGGGTTTTGTCGATCCTAAGAATGCTAACAAAGTATGCAAGCTCCAGCGATCCATTTATGGGCTGGTGCAAGCATCTCGGAGTTGGAACATTCGCTTTGATGAAATGATCAAAGCGTTTGGGTTTATGCAGACTTATGGAGAAGCCTGCGTTTACAAGAAAGTGAGTGGGAGCTCTGTAGCATTTCTCATATTATATGTAGATGACATACTTTTGATGGGAAATGATATAGAATTCTTGGACAGCATTAAGGCCTATTTGAATAAGTGTTTTTCAATGAAGGACCTTGGAGAAGCTGCTTATATATTAGGCATCAAGATCTATAGAGATAGATCGAGACGCCTCATAGGTCTTTCACAAAGCACATACCTTGATAAGATTTTGAAGAAGTTCAAAATGGATCAGTCCAAGAAGGGGTTCTTGCCTGTATTGCAAGGTGTGAGATTGAGCTCGGCTCAATGCCCGACCACGGCAAAAGATAAAGAAGAGATGAGCGTCATCCCCTATGCCTCAGCCATAGGATCTATTATGTATGCCATGCTGTGTACCAGACCTGATGTAAACCTTGCCGTAAGTTTGGTAGGAAGGTACCAAAGTAATCCCGGCAAGGAACACTGGACAGCGGTCAAGAATATCCTAAAGTACCTGAAAAGGACGAAGGACATGTTTCTCGTTTATGGAGGTGACGAAGAGCTCGTCGTAAAGGGTTACGTCGCCGCTAGCTTCGACACAGATCTGGATGACTCTAAGTCACAAACCGGATACGTGTATATGTTGAATGGTGGAGCAGTAAGCTGGTGCAGCTGCAAGCAGAGCGTCGTGACGGGATCTACATGTGAAGCGGAGTACATGGCAGCCTCAGAGGCAGCGCATGAAGCAATTTGGGTGAAGGAGTTCATCACCGACCTAGGAGTCATACCCAATGCGTCGGGGCCGATCAAACTCTTCTGTGACAACACTGGAGCTATTGCCCTTGCCAAGGAGCCCAGGTTTCACAAGAAGACCAGGCACATCAAGCGTCGTTTCAACTCCATCCATGAAAATGTTCAAGATGGAGACATAGATATTTGCAAAGTACATACGGATCTGAATGTCGCAGATCCGTTGACTAAACCTCTCTCGCGAGCAAAACATGATCAACACCAGAACTCTATGGGTGTTCGATTCATCACAATGTACCTAGATTATTGACTCTAGTGCAAGTGGGAGACTGTTGGAAATATGCCCTAGAGGCAATAATAAAAGCATTATTATTATATTTCCTTGTTCATGATAATTGTCTTTTATTCATGCTATAATTGTATTATCCGGAAATCGTAATACACGTGTGAATACATAGACCATAACATGTCCCTAGTGAGCCTCTAGTTGACTAGCTCGTTGGTCAACAGATAGTCATGGTTTCCTGACTATGGACATTAGATGTCATTGACAACGGGATCACATCATTAGGAGAATGATGCGATGGACAAGACCCAATCCTAAGCATAGCACAAGATCGTGTAGTTTGTTTTGCTAGAGCTTTTTCAATGTTAAGTATCTCTTCCTTAGACCATGAGATCGTGTAACTCCCGGATACCGTAGGAGTGCTTTGGGTGTACCAAACGTCACAACGTAACTGGGTGACTATAAAGGTGCACTACAGGTATCTCCGAAAGTGTCTGTTGGGTTGACACGGATCGAGACTGGGTTTTGTCACTCCGTATGACGGAGAGGTATCTCTGGGCCCACTCGGTAATGCATCATCATAATGAGCTCAAAGTGACCAAGTGTTTGGTCACGGGATCATGCATTACGGTACAAGTAAAGTGACTTGCGGGTAACAAGACTGAACGAGGTATTGGGATACCGACGATCGAGTCTCGGGCTTGTAACATACCGCTTGACAAAGGGAATAGTATATGGGGTTGCTTGAATCCTCGACATCGTGGTTCATCCGATGACTTCATCGAGGAGCATGTGGGAGCCAACATGGGTATCCAGATCCCGCTGTTGGTTATTGACCTGAGAGCCGTCTCGGTCTTGTCTGCGTATCTCCCGAACCCGTAGGGTCCACACACTTAAGGTTCGGTGACGCTAGGGTTATTAGGAAGACTTGTATGTGATTACCGAATGTTGTTAGGAGTCCCGGATGAGATCCCGTACGTCACGAGGAGTTCCGGAATGGTTCGGAGGTAAAGATTTATATATGGGAAGCTGTCATACGGACACCGGAAGGTTTCAGGGGCATATCGGTATTGTACCGGGGCCACCGGAAGGGTTCCGGGGGTCCACCGGGAGGGGCCACCCCTCCCGGGGGGCCACATGGCTGCATGGGGCAGGAGCCAGCCCCTGGAGGGTTGGGTGCCCCCCCCTTGGGCCCATGCGCCTAGGGTTGGGGGGGGGGGAACCCTAGAGGGGGCGCCCCCCTTGCTTGGGGGGCAAGTCCCCCCTCCCTGGCCGCCGCCCCCCTCTAGATCCCATCTAGAGGGGCCGGCCCCCCTTGCCCCTTCCCCTATAAATAGAGGGGTGAGGGGAGGGCTGATTACCTAAGCCAAGGCGCAGCCCCTCCCCTCCCCAACACCTCTCCTCCTCCGTACGTGCTTGGCGAAGCCCTGTCGGAGTACTGCTGCACCAACAACACCACGCCGTCGTGCTGCCGTTGGAGCTGTCTTCCTCAACCTCTCCTTCCTCCTTGCTGGATCAAGACGGAGGAGACGTCGTCCGTACCGTACGTGTGTTGAACGCGGAGGTGCTGTCCGTTCAGCACTTGGTCATCGGTGATCTGAATCACGGCGAGTACGACTCCATCATCACCATCCCCTTGAACGCTTCCGCACTCGATCTACAAGTGGTATGTAGATGCAATCTCACTCCCTTGACTCGTTGCTTAGATGAACTCATAGATGGATCTTGGTGAAACCGTAGAAATTTTTTTAATTTTCTGCAATGTTCCCCAACAATACCATGTCCCTAGTAAGCCTCTACTAGACTAGATTGTTGATCAAAGATGGTTAAGATTTCCTAACCATAGACATGCGCTGTCACTTGATAATGGTATCACATCATTAGGAGAATGATGTGATGGACAAGATCCATCCGTTAGCTTAGCATATGATCGTTCAATTTATTGCTACTGCTTTCTCAATATCAAATACATATTCCTTTGACTATGAGATCATGCAACTCCCGGATACTGGAGGAATACCTTTTGTGCTATCAAACATCACAATGTAACTGGGTGATCATAAAGATGATCTACATGTATCTCTGAAGGTGCCTATTGAGTTGGCTGTTGGGGAACGTAGTAATTTCAAAAAATTTCCTACGCACACGCAAGATCATGGTGATGCATAGCAACGAGAGGGGAGAGTGTTCGTCCATGTACCCTTGTAGACCGTAAGTGGAAGCGTTATGACAACGCAGTTGATGTAGTCGTACGTCTTCACGATCCGACCGATCCAAGCACCGAACGTACGGCACCTCCGAGTTCAGCACACGTTCAGCTCGATGACGATCCCCGGGCTCCGATCCAGCAAAGCTTCGGGGATGAGTTTCGTCAGCAGGACGGCGTGGTGACGATGATGATGTTCTACCGGCGCAGGGCTTCGCCTAAACTCCGCGATGATATGACCGAGGTGGAAATATGGTGGAGGGGTGCACCGAACACGGCTAAGGAACGATCCGTAGATCAACTTGTGTGTCATGGGGTGCCCCCCTGCCCCCGTATATAAAGGAGCAAGGGGGAGGGGGCGGACGGCCAAGGGAGGGCGCGCCAGGGAGGAGTCCTACTCCCACCGGGAGTAGGACTCCCTCCTTTCCTAGTCCAACTAGGAGACCTTCCATGTAGTAGGAGTAGGAGAGAAGGAAAGGGAAGAGAGAAGGGAAGGAAGGAGGGGGTGCGGCTCCTCCCCCTAGTCCAATTCGGACTAGTCCTTGGGGGGGGGGGCTGCCCTAGGCAGCCCCTCTCTGTTTCCCGTATGGCCCAATAAGGCCCAATACTTCTCCCGGCGAATTCCCGTAACTCTCCGGTACTCCAAAAAATACCCGAATCACTCGGAACCTTTCCGAACTCCGAATATAGTCGTCCAATATATCGATCTTTACGTCTTGACCATTTCGAGACTCCTCGTCATGTCCCCGATCTCATCCGGGACTCCGAACTCCATAGGTACATCAAAACTCATAAATTCATAATATAACTGTCATCGTAACGTTAAGCGTGCGGACCCTACGGGTTCGAGAACTATGTAGACATGACCTAGAACTATTCTCGGTCAATAACCAATAGCAGAACCTGGATGCCCATATGGGTTCCTACATATTCTACGAAGATCTTTATCGGTCAAACCGCATAACAACATACGTTGTTTCCTTTGTCATCGGTATGTTACTTGCCCGAGATTTGATCGTCGGTATCCAATACCTAGTTCAATCTCGTTACCGGCAAGTCTCTTTACTCGTTCCGTAATGCATCATCCCGTAACCAACTCATTTGGTCACATTGCTTGCAAGGCTTATAATGATGTGCATTGCCGAGAGGGCCCAGAGATACCTCTCTGACAATCGGAGTGACAAAACCTAATCTCGAAATATGCCAACCCAACATGTACCTTTGGAGACACCTGTAGTACTCCTTTATAATCACCCAGTTACGTTGTGACGTTTGGTAGCACCCAAAGTGTTCCTCCGGCAAACGGGAGTTGCATAATCTCATAGTTACAGGAACATGTATAAGTCATGAAGAAAGCAATAGCAACATACTAAACGATCAAGTGCTAGGCTAACGGAATGGGTCATGTCAATCACATCATTCTCCTAATGATGTGATGCCATTAATCAAATGACAACATATGTCTATGGTTAGGAAACATAACCATCTTTGATTAATGAGCTAGTCAAGTAGAGGCATACTAGTGACTATATGTTTGTCTATGTATTCACACATGTATCATGTTTCCGGTTAATACAATTCTAGCCTGAATAATAAACATTTATCATGAAATAAGGAAATAAATAATAACTTTATTATTGCCTCTAGGGCATATTTCCTTCAGTCTCCCACTTGCACTAGAGTCAATAATCTAGTTCACATCGTTATGTGATTTAACACCAATATTCACATCTGCATGTGTTTAATACCCATAGTTCACATCATCATGTGATCAACACCCAAAGGGTTTACTAGAGTCAATAATCTAGTTCACATCGCTATGTGATTAACACCCAAAAGAGTACTAAGGTATGATCATGTTTTGCTCGTGAGAGAAGTTTAGTCAACGGGTCTGTCATATTCAGAGCCGTATGTATTTCGCAAATATTCTATGTCCACAATGCTCTGCACGGAGCTACTCTAGCTAATTGCTCCCACTTTCAATATGTATCCAGATTGAGACTTAGAGTCATCTGGATTGGTGTAAAAGCTTGCATCGTTATAACTTTTACGACGGGTTCTTTTATCACCTCCATAATCGAGAAACGTCTCCTTAGTCCTCACTAAGGAATTTCTTGACCCATGTCCAGTGATCTACTTATTAGATCAAAATTGTATTCCTTTGCCAAACACAGAGCAAGGTATACAATAGGTCTGGTTCACAGCATAACATACTTTATAGAACCTATGACTGAGGCATAGGGAATGACTTTTCATTCTCTTTCTATTTTCTGCAATGGTCGGGTCTTGAGTCTTACTCAACTTCACACCTTGTAACACAGGCAAGAACTCCTTCTTTGACTGTTCCATTTTGAACTATTTCAAAAATTTATCAAGGTATGTACTCATTGAAAAATCTTATCAAGTGTCTTGATCTATCTATATAGATCTTGATGCTCAATGTTTAAGCAGCTTCACCGAGGTCTTGCTTTGAAAAACTCTTATTCAAGTATCCTTTCATGCTATCCAGAATTTCCATATCATTTCCAATTAACAATATGTCATCCACATATAAGATTAGAAATGCTACAGATCTCCCACTCACTTTCTTGTAAATACAGGCTTCTTCAAAAGTCTGTATAAAACCATATGCTTTGATCAACTCATCAAAGCGTATATTCCAACTCCGAGATGCTTGCACCAGTCCATTGATGGATTGCTGGAGCTTGCACACTTTGTTAGCATCTTTAGGATTGACAAAAACTTTCTGGTTGCATCATATACAACTCTTCTTTAATAAATCCATTAAGGAATGCAGTTTTGACATCCATTTGCCAGATTTCA
Source organism: Triticum aestivum (assembly GCF_018294505.1). NCBI lineage: Eukaryota > Viridiplantae > Streptophyta > Magnoliopsida > Poales > Poaceae > Triticum > Triticum aestivum. Next base: position 740,627,536 of record NC_057798.1, read on the forward strand.
TAAAATGTGGCAATTGCTAACATGATTCAGACAGACTTAAGCTTTGATACGAGTGAGAAAATCTCATCGTATTCAACACCTTGAACTTGTCGAAAACCTTTTTGCAACAAGTCAAGCTTTGTAGATAGTAACACTACTATCAGTGTCCGTCTTCCTCTTGAAGATCCATTTAATCTCAATGTCTCGCCGATCATTGGGCAAGTCAATCAAAGTCCATACTTTGTTTTCATACATGGATCTTATCTCAGGTCTCATGGCCTCAAGCCATTTTGCGGAATCTGGGCTCACCATCGCTTCTTCATAGTTCGTAGGTTCGTCATGGTCTAGTAACATAACTTCCAGAACAGGATTACCGTACCACTCTGGTGCGGATCTTACTCTGTAAGACCTACGAGATTCTGTAGTAACTTAATCTGAAGTTTCATGATCATCATCATTAACTTCCTCACTAATTGGTGTAGTAGTCACACGAACAGATTTCTGTGATGAACTACTTTCAAATAAGGGAGCAGGTACATTTACCTCATCAAGTTCTACTTTCCTCCCACTCACTTCTTTCGAGAGAAACTCCTTCTCTAGAAAGGATCCATCTTAGCAATGAATGTATTGCCTTCGGATCTATGATAGAAGGTGTACCCAACAGTTTCCTTTGGGTATTCTATGAAGACGCACTTCTCCGATTTGGGTTCGAGCTTATCAAGTTGAAAACCTTTTTCATATAAGCATCGCAACTCCAAACTTTAAGAAACGACAACTTTGGTTTCTTGCTAAACCACAGTTCATAAGGCATCGTCTCAACGGATTTTTATGGTGCCCTATTTAACGTGAATGCGGCTGTCTCTAATGCATAACCCCAAAACGATAGTGGTAAACTGATAAGAGATATCATAGATCGCACCATATCTAGTAGAGTACGATTACGACTTTCGGACACACCATTACATTGTGGTGTTCCAGGTGGCGTGAGTTTGTGAAACTATTCCACATTGTTTTAATTGAAGACCAAACTCGTAACTTAAATATTCGTCTCCGCGATCAGATCGCAGAAACTTTATTTTCTTGTTACGATGATTTTTCCACTTCACTCTGAAATTCTTTGAACCTTTCAACTATTTCAGACTTATGTTTCATCAAGTAGATATACCCATATCTGCTCAAATCATCTTGTGAAGGTCAGAAAATAACGATACTTGCCACGAGTATCAACACTCATTGGATCACATACATCGGTATGTATTATTTCCAACAAGTCAGTAGCTCATTCCATTGTTCCGAAGAACGGAGTTTTAGTCATCTTGCCCAAAAGGCACGGTTCGCAAGTATCAAATGATTCATAACCAAGTGATTCCGAAAATCCATCTTTATGGAGTTTCTTCATGCGCTTTACACCGATATGACCCAAATGGCAGTGCCACAAATAAGTTGCACTATCAATATTAACGTTTCATCTTTTGGCATCAATGTTATGAATATGTGTATCACTACGATCGAGATCCAACAAACTATTTTCATTGGGTGTATGACCATTTGAAGGTTTTATTCATGTAAACAGAACAACAATTATTCTCTGACTTTAAATGAATAACCGTATTGCAATAAACATGATCAAATCATATTCATGCTCAACGCAAACACCAAATAACATTTATTTAGGTTCAACACTAATCTCGAAAGTATAGGGAGTGTGCGATGATGATCATATCAATCTTGGAACCACTTCCAACACACATCGTCACTTCACCCTCAACTAGTTTCTGTTTATTCTGTAACTCCTGTTTCGAGTTACTAATCTTAGCAACCGAACAAGTATCAAATACTCAGGGGTTACTATAAACACTAGTAAGGTACACATCAATAACATGTATATCAAATATACCCTTGTTCACTTTGCCATCCTTCTTATCCACCAAATATTCAAGGCATTTCCGCTTCTAGTGACCATTTCCTTTGCAGTATAATCACTCAGTTTCAGGCTTTGGTCCAGCTTTGGGCTTCTTCGCGGGAGTGACAACTTGCTTGCCATTCTACTTGAAGTTTCCCTTTCTTTCCCTTTGCCCTTTTCTTGAAACTAGTGGTCTTGTCAAACATCAACACTTGATGCTCTTTCTTAATTTCTACCTTCGTCGATTTCAACATCACGAAGAGCTCGGGAATTCTTTTCGTCATCCCTTGCATACTATAGTTCATCCCGAAGTTCTAGTAACTTAGTGATGGTGACTAGAGAATTCTGTCAATCACTATCTTATCTGGAAGATTAACTCCCACTTGATTCAAGTGATTGAAGTACCCAGACAATCTGAGCACATGCTTACTAGTTGAGCGATTCTCCTCCATCTTTTAGCTATAGAACTTCTTGGAGACTTCATATCTCTCAACTCGGGTATTTGCTTGAAATATTAACTTCAATTCCTGGAACATCTCATATGGTCCATGACGTTCAAAACATCTTTGAAGTCCCGATTCTAAGCCGTTAAGCATGGTGCACTAAACTATCAAGTAGTCATCATATTGAGCTAGCCAAACGTTCATAACGTCTGCGTCTGCTCCTGCAATAGGTCTGTCACCTAGCGGTGCATTAAGGACATAATTCTTCTGTGCAGTAATGAGGATAAACCTCAGATAAAGGATCCAATCCGCATCATTGCTACTAACATCTTTCAACACAATTTTCTCTAGGAACATATCAAAATAAACATATGAAAGCAACAACGCAAGCTATTGATCTACAACATAATTTGCAAAATACTACCAGGACTAAGTTCATGATAAATTTAAGTTCAATTAATCATATTACTTAAGAACTCCCACTTAGACAGACATCTCTCTAGTCATCTAAGTGATCCCACGTGATCCAAATCAACTAAACCATGTCTGATCATCACGTGAGATGGAGTAGTTTCAATGGTGAACATCACTATGTTGATCATATCTACTATATGATTCACGTTCGACCTTTCGGTCTCCGTGTTCCGAGGCCATATCTGTATTTGCTAGGCTCGTCAAGTTTAACCCGAGTATTCCGCGTGTGCAACTGTTTTGCACCCGTTGTATTTGAACGTAGAGCCTATCACACCTGATCATCACGTGGTGTCTCAGCACGAAGAACTTTCGCAACGGTGCATACTCAGGGAGAACACTTCTTGATAATTAGTGAGAGATCATCTTAAAATGCTACCGTCAATCAAAGCAAGATAAGATGCATAAAGGATAAACATCACATGCAATCAATATAAGTGATATGATATGGCCATCATCATCTTGTGCTTGTGATCTCCATCTCCGAAGCACCGTCATGATCACCATCATCACCGGCGCGACACCTTGATCTCCATTGTAGCATCATTGTCGTTACGCCATCTATTGCTTCTACGACTATCGCTACCGCTTAGAGATAAAGTAAAGCAATTACAAGGCGTTTTCATTTCATACAATAAAGCGACAACCATATGGCTCCTGCCAGTTGCCGATAACTTCGGTTACAAAACATGATCATCTCATACAATAAAATATAGCATCACGTCTTGACCATATCACATCACAACATGCCCTGCAAAAAACAAGTTAGACGTCCTCTACTTTGTTGTTGCAATTTTTACGTGGCTGCTACGGGCTTAGCAAGAACCGTTCTTACCTACGCATCAAAACCACAACGATAGTTTGTCAAGTTGGTGATGTTTTAACCTTCGCAAGGACCGGGCGTAGCCACACTCGGTTGAGACAGACACCCGCTGGTCACCTTTAAGCAACGAGTGCTCGTAGCGGTGAAACCAGTCTCGCGTAAGCATACGCGTAATGTCGGTCCGGGCCGCTTCATCTCACAATGCCGCTGAACCAAAGTATGACATGCTGGTAAGCAGTATGACTTATATCACCCACAACTCACTTTTGTTCTACTCGTGCATATAACATCAACGCATAAAACCTAGGCTCGGATGCCACTGTTGGGGAACGTAGTAATTTCAAAAAATTTCCTACGCACACGCAAGATCATGGTGATGCATAGCAATGAGAGGGGAGAGTGTTCGTCCATGTACCCTCGTAGACCGTAAGCGGAAGCGTTATGACAACGCGGTTGATGTAGTCGTACGTCTTCACGATCCGACCGATCCAAGCACCGAACGGACGGCACCTCCGAGTTCAGCACACGTTCAGCTCGATGACGATCCCCGGGCTCCGATCCAGCAAAGCTTCGGGGATGAGTTCCGTCAGCACAACGGCGTGGTGACGATGATGATGTTCTACCGGCGCAGGGCTTCGCATAAACTCCGCGACGATATGACCGAGGTGGAATATGGTGGAGGGGGACACCGCACACGGCTAAGGAACGATCCGTAGATCAACTTGTGTGTCATGGGGTGCCCCCCTGCCCCCGTATATAAAGGAGCAAGGGCGAGGGGGCGGCCGGCCAAGGGAGGGCGCGCCAGGGAGGAGTCCTACTCCCACCGGGAGTAGGACTCCCTCCTTTCCTAGTCCAACTAGGAGACCTTCCATGTAGTAGGAGTAGGAGAGAAGGAAAGGGAAGAGAGAAGGGAAAGAAGGAGGGGGTGCGGCCCCTCCCCCTAGTCCAATTCGGACTAGGCCTTGGGGGGGGGGGTAGCCTGCCCTAGGCAGCCCCTCTCTCTTTCCCATATGGCCCAATAAGGCCCAATACTTCTCCCGGCGAATTCCCATAACTCTCCGGTACTCCGAAAAATACCCGAATCACTCGGAACCTTTCCGAACTCCGAATATAGTCGTCCAATATATCGATCTTTACAGCTTGACCATTTCGAGACTCCTCGTCATGTCCCCGATCTAATCCGGGACTCCGAACTCCTTCGGTACATCAAAACTCATAAACTCATAATATAATTGTCATCGTAACGTTAAGCGTGCGGACCCTACGGGTTCGAGAACTATGTAGACATGACCTAGAACTATTCTCGGTCAATAACCAATAGCGGAACCTAGATGCCCATATTGGTTCCTACATATTCTACGAAGATCTTTATCGGTCAAACCGCATAACAACATACGTTGTTCCTTTTGTCATCGGTATGTTACTTGCCCGAGATTTGATCGTCGGTATCCAATACCTAGTTCAATCTCGTTACCGGCAAGTCTCTTTACTCGTTCCGTAATGCATCATCCCGTAACCAACTCATTTGGTCACATTGCTTGCAAGGCTTATAATGATGTGCATTACCGAGAGGGCCCAGAGATACCTCTCCGACAATCGGAGTGACAAAACCTAATCTCGAAATATGCCAACCCAACATGTACCTTTGGAGACACCTGTAGTACTCCTTTATAATCACCCAGTTACGTTGTGACGTTTGGTAGCACGCAAAGTGTTCCTCCGGCAAACGGGAGTTGCATAATCTCATAGTTACAGGAACATGTATAAGTCATGAAGAAAGCAATAGCAACATACTAAACGATCAAGTGCTAGGCTAACGGAATGGGTCATGTCAATCACATCATTCTCCTAATGATGTGATCCCATTAATCAAATGACAACATATGTCTATGGTTAGGAAACATAACCATCTTTGATTAATGAGCTAGTCAAGTAGAGGCATACTAGTGACTATATGTTTGTCTATGTATTCACACATGTATCATGTTTCCGGTTAATACAATTCTAGCATGAATAATAAACATTTATCATGAAATAAGGAAATAAATAATAACTTTATTATTGCCTCTAGGGCATATTTCCTTCATTGGCATGGATCGAGATTAGGATTTGTCACTCTGTGTATCGGAGAGGTATCTCTGGGCCTGCTACTTATTGAGCTTGCGTTGGTTTTTCCCTTGAAGGGGAAAGGGTGATGTAGCAAAGTAGAGATAAGTATTTTCCCCAGTCAGGGAATCAAGGTATCAATCCAGTAGGAGACAACATACAAATCACCAAGACCTGCACAAACAATCAAACAACTTGCACCCAACGCGATAAAGGGGTTGTCAATCCCTTCACGGTTACATGCAAAAGTGAGATATGATAGAGATAGATGAAAACTAAATGAAAGGGAAAGTAAATATTTTTGGTAATTTTGTTTTATAGATCGGAAAGTAAAAGATTGCAAAATAGTAGATCGGAAACTTATATGATGGAAAATAGACCCTGGGCCATAGGTTTCACTAGTGGCTTCTCTCAAGATAGCAAATAGTACAGTGGGTGAACAGATTTCTCCCGAGAAATTGATAGAAAAGCGCAAAGTTATGACGATATCTAAGGCAATGATTATGAACTATAGGCATCACGTCCGTGTCAAGTAGACTGAGTCATGCGTGCATCTACTACTATTACTCCACACATCGACCGACTCCTGCCTGCATCTAGAGTATTAAGTTCATGAAGAACAGAGTAACGCCTTATGTAAGATGACATGGTGTACAGGAATAAAATCAAGGAATATGATGTAAAGCCCATCTTTTTATCCTCAATGGCAACAATACAATATGTGCCTTGTTGCCCCTACTCTCACTGGGAAAGGACACCACAAGATTGAACCCAAAGCTAAGCACTTCTCCCATTGCAACAAAAACCAATCTAGTTGGCCACACGAAACCGATAGTTCAAAGAGAATTACAAATATATAAAATCATGCATATAAGAATTAAGAGAAGATTCAAATAATATTCATAGATAGGCTGATCATAAATCCAATATTCATCGGATCTCACCAAACACACTGCAAAAGAAGATTACATCGGATAGGTCTCCAAGAACATCGAGGAGAACATGGTATTGAGAAGCAAAGAGAGAGAAGAAGCCATCTAGCTACTAGCTATGGACCCATAGGTCTGAGGTAAACTACCAAAGCTTCATCGGAAGGGCGATAGAGTTGATGTAGAACCCCTCCGTGATCGAATCCCCCTCCGACAGGATGCCGGAAAAGGCCCCTAGATGGGATCTCACGGGTACAGAAGGTTGCAGCGGTGGAAAAGTGCTTTCGTGGATGCTTCTGGTGGTTTGGGGATATTTGGGAATATATAGGACGAAGAGTTAGGTCAGGGGACTCACGAGGGGCCCACAATGCAGGGGGCGCGCCTTCCCCCCCTGTCGCTGCCTCGTGGCTCTTCCGATTTGATCTCCAAGTCTCCTGGGTGTCTTCTCGTCCAAGAAAAATCATCACAAAGGTTTCATTCTGTTTGGACTCCATTTGGTATTCCTTTTCTGCGAAGCTCAAAAACAAGGAAAAACAGAGACTGGCATTGGGCTCTAGGTTAATAGGTTAGTCCAAAAAATAATATAAAATAGCATATTAATGCATATAAAACATCCAAAACAGATAATATAATAGTATGGAACAATAAAAAGTTATAGATGTGTTGGAGACGTATCAGGACCCTCTCAGTAATACGCATCACAAGAAGCTTGCAAACAAATTGATTAAGGAGTTAGTTACGAGATGATGTATTGCGGAAGGAGTAAAGATACTTGCCGGCAACAATATTAAAGTAGGTATGAAGATATCGATGATCGAATCTCGGGTAAGTAACATACTGAAAGACAAAGGGAATTACGTATGTTGTCATAAGGTTTGACCGATAAAGATCTTAGCCGTGTGCGGTGATATGTCTCCAACGTATCTATAATTTTTGATGTATTCATGCCATGTTTATAATATTTTTATATGATTTTGGTCTTATTTGGTTAGAACTAACCCGGACTGATGTTGTTTTCAGCAGAACTACCGTGGTGTTGTTTTTGTGCAAAAATAAAAGTTCTCGGAATGCGCTGAAAATCAACGGAGAACATTTTTGGAAAATATAAAAAATACTGGAACGAAAATCGAAGGGGAGTACCGAGGGCACCACGAGGGTGGAGCCCCCCTAGGGCACGCCCCCTACCTTGTGGACTCCCTGTGGGCCCCTGACGTGAAACCGATGCCAACCCCACCTATAAATCCCCAAACTTCCAGAACAAAACCTAGATCGGGAGTTCCGCCGTCGCAAGCCTTTGTAGCCACCAAAAAGCAATCGGGACCCTGTTCCGGCACCCTGTCGAAGGGGGGATCCATCACCGGTGGCCATCTTCTTCATCCCGGTGCTCTCCATGACGAGGAGGGAGTAATTCACCATCGGCGCTGAGGGTATGTACCAGTAGCTATGTGTTTGATCTCTCTCTCTCTCTCTCTCTCTCGTGTTCTTGATTTGGCAAGATCTTGATGTACCGTGAGCTTTGCTATTGTAGTTGGATCTTATGATGTTTCTCCCCCTCTACCTTCTTGTAATGGATTGAGTTTTCCCTTTGAAGTTATCTTATCGGATTGAGTCTTTAACGATTTGAGAACACTTAATGTATATCTTGCATGTGCTTATCTGTGGTGACAGTAGCATATTCATGTGATCCACTTGATGTATGTTTTGGTGATCAACTTGCGGGTTCAGTGACCGTGTGAACTTATGCATAGGGGTTGGCACATGTTTTTGTCTTGGCTCTCTGGTAGAAACTTTGGGGCCCTCTTTGAAGTTCTTTGTGTTGGTTTGAATAGATGAATATGAGATTGTGTGATGCATATTGTATAATCAAACCCACGGATAATTGTGGTGACATTGGAGTATCTAGGTGCCATTTGGGTTTTGGTTGATTTGTGTCTTAAGGTGTTATTTTACTACAAACTCTAGGGCAGTTTGTGACACTTATAGGAATTTCCCAATGGATTGATTGAAAAGAATAACTTTGAGGTGGTTTCGTACCCTACAATAATCTCTTTGTTTGTTCTATTCTATTAGTGACTTTGGAGTGACTCTTTGTTGCATGTTGAGGGATAGTTATATGATCCAATTATGTTATTATTGTTGAGAGAACTTACACTAGTGAAAGTATGAATCCTAGGCCATGTTTAGAAGCATTGCAATACCGTTTGTGCTCACTTTTATCATTAGTTACCTTGCTGTTTTTATATTTTCAGATTATAAAGACCTATATCTACCATCCATATTGCACTTGTATCACCATCTCTTCGCCAAACTAGTGCACCTCTACAATTTACCATTGTATTCGGTGTGTTGGGGACATAAGAGACTCTTTGTTATTTGGTTGCAGGGTTGTTTGAGAGAGACCATCTTCATCCTACGCCTCCCACGGATTGCTAAACCTTAGGTCATCCACTTGAGGGAAATTTGCTACTATCCTAGAAACCTCTGCACTTGGAGGCCCAACAACGTTTACAAAAAGAAGGTTGCATAGTAGACATCAAGCTATTTTCTGGCGCCGTTGCCGGGGAGGTTAGTGCTTGAAGGTATATCTTTAGATCTTGCAATTGAATCTTTTAGTTTCTTGTTTTATCACTAGTTTAGTATATAAAAGAAAACTACAAAAAAATGGAATTGAGGGTGCCTCATATGCTTCATCTTTTTAATGTCTTTCGTGAAAATAAGGATTCCGATAATTGTGCCAAAGTGTTAGAAGAAGAATGCAATAAAATGTTTGGCATAAGATATGTGAATGATGAGCATGATTGCAATGTTATTAGTATGAATTCTTTGAATATCCATGATGCTAATGATATGCAAAGCCACAAGCTTGGGGATGCTATGTTTGATGAATATGATATTTTTAGTCCCCCAAGTTTTGATGATCAAATTTATTATGATGATAGCATGCCTCCTATTTATGATGATTATGTTGATGCAAGTGGGTTTGGAAGAGTGTCAACTTTAGGAAGTAATGATACCACTATTTTGGAGGGTGTTGAATCTTATCGTGATAATTATGAAAGTGGATTTGGAGAGGTCATGACTTTATTTAGTGATGAATCCACTATTTCGGAAGAGGTTCCAATTGATTATGAGAACAAAGTTGCCATCTATGATGATTATTGTGATGACGTGTATGCTATAAATAATGATAACCATGAAACTTGTCATCTTGATTTTAATTTTCAATTGGATTATGCCTCACATGATAGTTATTTTCTTGAGTTTGCTCCCACTATTATTCATGAGAAGAAATTTGCTTATGTGGAGAGTAATAAAAATTCTATGCTTGTAGATCATGAAAAAGAATGATTTATGTGATGGTTATATTGTTGAATTCATTAATGATGCTACTGAAAATTATTATGAGGGATGAATATATGCTTGTAGGAATTGCAATAATATCAAGTTTCCTCTCTATGTGTTGAAAATCTTGAAGTTATGCTTGTTTTGCCTTCCTATGATAGTTGATTCTTGTTCCATAAGTTGTTTGCTCACAAAATCCCTATGCATAGGAAGTGGGTTAGACTTAAATGTGTTAGTCATATGCTTCATGATGCTCCCATTATGCTTCAATTCTTATCTTTTATGTGAGCATCATTGAAATCATCATGCCTAGCTAAATAGGCATTAAAGAAAAGTGCTTGTTGGGAGACAACCCAATATTTACCCCTACTGTTTTTGTGTGTACACATGATTAACCTACTGTATAGATTTTTTTTCAATAAAGTGCCAAGTAAAGCCTTTAGGATAGCTTGTGATGATAGTTATATTGATCCTGCTGAAAATCTGAAACTTTTACGCTCAGTAAATAATTTCTAGAATCTTATTTGAATGTGATTTTGACCTGATTATTTTTGCTATGGGTTTGTGCACAAATTTCTTAGGTGGAACTAATTATTCCAGAATTTTTGGAGTCACATAAATATTCGAGAGTTACAGATTCCTATAGACTCTTCTGTTTTTGACAGAATCTGTTTTCTATGTGTTGTTTGCTTATTTTGATGAATCTATGAGTAGTTTTTGTAGCGACCAGACATCAAACAGTCCAGTCTCTGTGCATCATTGTCATCCATGGATCGGTAATGCTGACACGCACAATACTCGAGGATTTATAACAGAGTTGCAATCACACACTTAGTACATCGAATGTCTCAAAAGAGAACTTGTTACAATAATATGGCTTAAGACCATCTAAAAACGATAACAGCGGAAGTGTCGGGGGGATAGACCCCGGGCAGGCAATGGAACCTGGATCCTCTTTGAAAATTATGGGGCCCACAACGCCCCTCAACCCGGTACGCGTCGAGCCGGGTCGCTCGACCCGGCAGGGCCCGCAGGCCGGCCAAACTCTCCGACCCGACAAGGTACGTCGACCCGGACTCGTCAACTGGCGCAAGGCAGCCGAACCCGGCATGACCAAGGCTTCCCCAACAAGTCAACCCCACCCGTGGCATGCATGGCAACCCAGCCACGGGTCAGCTCCCGTCCCATCCAGGCCGTACGATGGGACAAGAACTCGATCACTGATGACCAAGACAACAGTGTTCCCACCCATACCTATGGTCAGCCGGAGCATGGCAACAGTGCCCCTTACCTACCCGCTGACCAAGGTTGGCATGGCAACAGTGCCCCCGCCCTCACCGCTGACAACAACAAGCGGCAACCTGACGGAGGGTACTGTACACGACTCAACTCGACCAAGCCCTAACGATCGACAAGACGGTGCACAGCCCCCCTAGGCACGCGGGTCCCGCACCTAGGGGAACCCAGCGAACCACAAGCCCTCAAGTGGGACCCAGTCTGGGATCCCCGACACCGAGGTACGGACCCACCGACTCGGCATATTACCATTGTAACCCTGGCGGTTGATCTATAAAACCCCCAGGAGCCCACGCCTAGAGAGAGGCATGAGAAGAAGCATATGCACATGTACGAGACACAAGGAAAACAAAACCAAGCATAGGGCTAGCCACCAAATCGCAACACCTGAGAGAAGGAGCAACCCAAGCCTTGGCCAGCTTCCTTCCTCCTCATACAGCTCTAGGAGCAACATTGTACTATCGATCATCCAACTACACTCGGCAGGACTAGCGGTATTATCTCTCTGGAGAGCCCTGAACCTGGGTATGTACGGTGTCAGGACCCCGACTCAATGCCACATCGATCTAGCATGTAACACCTCATATCACTTTGCGGCCTCACACACGGTATTCCCACGGGTGTCGCCTGACCTTTGCCCGGGACCATTTGCGCCTTTTGGCACACGTATATGATAGTGTCGCTAGCATGCATATGATAAGGAGCCCGGGCTGACATGGCTAGTCGTAAACCCAAAGTGGCACAAACTTACAGGGACAGGGATCCATGACCCAGCATCGAACGTGTCGATCATCAGCGAGTGAATCCAGGATGTAGCACTGGGTTAGCAGGACTCCGGTGAACCGGGCTGTAGCGGGCTAACAGGACTCCGGAATTCATCGCGTGACATTTCCCCGAGGGGACAGACACAGGAACGAAGAAGGACACATGCCGGCCAGCCTAAGTGTTCCGGAGCAGTAGCAAGCTACCATGGCTCAGTGGAAGCACTAGGAGACATTTCCCAGTAAGAGAGGCTACTAAGGATAAACAACTAGATAGTCAGATCCCACACATACCAAGCATTTCAATAACATACACACAATATGCTCGATATGTGCAAATACAACATGGCATCATAACATGACTCTACAACTCAAGTATTTTATTCAATAGGCTCCGAGGAGCGAGATATTACAATCATGGGTCTCATGACCCAACATTCAGAGCATACAAGTCAAAGCACAAGCAGAAGCTTAACATGTCTGAGTACAGACATCTACAAATGAAAAAGGCTGAGAAGCCTGACTATCTACCAGATCCTGCCGAGGGCACAAGATCGTAGCTGAGGTAACAAGCTAAACGTCGAAGTCCACGTGGAACTACTAGCGAGACTGAAGTCTCTCTGCAAAAACATAAATAAGGCAAACGTGAGTACAAATGTACCCAGCAAGACTTACATCAGAACTAACTACATATGCATCATTATCAACAAGGGGATGGTGGGGTTTAACTGCAGCAAGCCAGCTTTGACTCGGTGGCTATCCTGAACTACGACTGCAAGTAACTCTTTTGAGGTGGCGCACACGAGTCCACATATTCACCATATCAATACACCACTATGGATCCGCTCCCGTCTCCCTACGAGACGCCATCCATAGCACTCACGCTTATCTTGCGTATTTTAGAGTATCCACTTTCACTTGTCTATGAACTGTACAGGCAACCCAGAAGTCCTTTACCGCGGACACGGCTATTCGAATAGATCATATTAACCCTGCAGGGGTGTACTTCTTCACACACGCTCTCACCACTTACCGCCGTTTACACGACATGTACTCGGCAACCTTCAAGCGGAAGCCCAGCGAGGGTGTCGGCCACGACCTGACTAACCACACAAGTCTCTCGTCCAGGTTTATCGCCTATTCGGGTTCCATCCGCAAGGAGATCCGGCCGGGGTGTCGCTCACGGCCCCAAATGATGTGTGCAGGGTTCCCAAGCCCACCATCCGGGTGCTACTTGGTACACCGGGCCACTGTGCCTAGTCTGTCCCAAGCCCACCTATACCGGGTGCCACTTGGTAGACTACTCACACTACCTACAAACACCAGAAACTAGTTGCAACTCCTGGACAGAGATCAGTTGATTAATAAGTCGAGAGGGTTGAGTTACCGGAACCCAATGTGTGGTAGTAACTGTTCATGGATCACAAACACAGAACTCAGTTCCTGAGGATGGCTGCAATGAGACAACCCACCATGTACTCCTACATGGCCTCTCACCGCTACCTTTACCAAATCGTGTTCACACACTTAGCTCACACACAGTAGGACATGTTCACACACCTCCAATTCATCCCCGATGAATCAGACCTGACTCAACTCTAAGCAGTAGCAGGCATGACAAACAAGCATGAATGAGTAGGCACATCAGGGCTCAAACAACTCCTACTCATGCTAGTGGGTTTCATCTATTTACTGTGGCAATGACAGGTCATGCAGAGGATAAAGGGGTTCAACTACCGCAGCAAGTAACAGTATGTCGTTGTTGTCCTAATGCAGTAAAAGAGAGCAGGAGCGAGAGAGTGGGATTGTATCGGAATGAACAAGGGGGTTTTGCCTGCCTGGCACTTCTGAAGATAATATAGTTCTTCATCGGTGTCATCGAACTCATCGTCGGTACGTCGTCTACTGAGAGGGAACAATTACCGGCAAGAGAGAGGAAACACAATCAATGCAATGGGGCAATATGATGCATGAATGTGACATGGCAATATGCTGTGGTTTGAGCTAATGCAGCTAGCAACAGGTTAAATGAAGTTGGTTTGAACCCTAGGTTCAAATTCAAACTCCATATGTGAAGGTTTAAATGGCATTCAATTGATTTGACCTAAACAGTGAACAAAAGTTGTTCTAACATGCATGAAAACGGTACAGATGGATAGATTGGATTTTTCTAATCATTTTTCATATATAAATCTTTGCATTTTGAGTTACGGTTTATTTTCTACGATTTTTAGAAGTTTTGGGAATTTTCTGGAATTTCCTGATTAAGATTAAATCCAGAAAATACTTTATTGCGTCAGCATTGCGTCGCTGTGGCGTCAGCAGTCAATGGAGACGGTCCAGGTCAACCTTGACCTGTGTGTCCCGTCTGCTAGTGACTAACCTTACTAATCTAGTTAGTTAGCGTTAAACTAACACTAACCTAGTTTAGTTAGTGGCCTGGGGCCCACACGTCGGTGACCCAGAGGGGGTCAAACTGTGGTCAACCCCGGGTCAAACTCACCAGAGTTGACCGCGGCTCGTCGCCGGCGATGCTAGAGACGGCGGAGGGCGTCGAAAACACACCTCCGGCGACCAAATCGATGGCTGAGAGGTTCTACGCGATGCTAGAGCTCGTCCGCGTCTTTTGGTGCACGCAACAGCAGCTCAGGTGACCTAAATCAACGATGGCGGCAACTTGCACGGCGGCCGGAGTTCGGGCGCGAAGGTGTCGACGCTACGATGCACTAGAGGAGAAGCAGAAGAGTGCTACTTGCTCCTGGGAGTGTTCTGAGCGTGCTGATGGGCTCGGATGCGAGCCACAGCAGCTGTGGTCGCGGCGGCACCATGGCCGGCGGCGAGGAGCGCTCAGCAAGGTGGTTAGAGCGGTTAGGGAAGGCAAACGAGCACAGGTTAGGGGGGAAAAGGACCGTGGCCTCACAGCGGTTGCAGGGGTCGTTGAAGCGGCCTCGGGGAAGGCTTGACGGTGTCGGAATCCCGGCGGGCGATCTCCTGTGGCCGAGGAAGAAGATGAGGTCGAGGACGACGCGTCGGGGCTCTTCCGGTCGCGTGAGCCGACGGAGAGGACGACGGAGGCACTGCGGAGCTCGGGAGCGCGTCGGAGAGGAGAGGGGGTGGCGGTGGCCACGAGGGCAGTGAGGGGCAGCGACGGTGGCGCTTGACCGGTTGTGTGCGAGAGGGACAGAGGAGGGGAGAGGCGATGGGAGAGGTCGAGGGGGTTCCAGGGTGTCGTGGCATCCTCAGGGCGACGGGGAGACATGCAAGCAGGGTGGAGGTGGCCTGCGCGTGGCCAGCAGGCGGCGAGCACGCGCCCCTGTCCTTCTGTCCAAGGAGCAAGACGACAGGGGGCAGTGGTGGTGGGCTGGGCTGCCAGCTACAGTACTGGGCCTGTTGTTGGGCGCCAGGTAAGCTTCTACCAGGTAAGTGCTTCCCTCTCTCTCTTTTATTTGTTTTAGTTTTCTATTTCTTCTGTAAGTTTGTGGCTTTATTAAAAATAGTTAGACACCTTCAAAAATCCTGAAAATAATCATAGTCTCTGTTTAGATTAATTCCAACAGCCCACACTTATTTCCAGAATTATTTGAGCATTTAAAATATTTACTAGCATTTAAATGCCCAAATGCAAAGTACATATGATTTAATTCATTGACTAAATATGTCATGAAAAAATGTGCAACACCTCTGGTTATGGTTTCTAGCATTTTCCAAAAATGATGAACATTTTTGAAAGCCATTTGAATTCACTGAAAATATTTTTAGGTTGAACCTATTTGAATTCCATTTGGTACTAGGGTTTGGACATCCCCATTTCAAGTTTCTTCAAAGTTTAAACATGATGGACACATGAGGTTAGCCTAGTGCAATGCCAGAAGCTAGGGATGTGACAACTCACCCCTACTAAACAAGAATCTCGTCCCGAGATTCAAGCGTAGGGTCAGATGAAGGGGGAAACGCGAACTAACACAATCTTCACGGTCTAGGTGGCACTTCATAAGATCATTGACTCGATCACCATCATTGTCTCTATGTCTTGCCCCGAGAACTCCAACTAACATGACAAAGAGAGGAAAAGGAAAACTCTTGAGGGATCGATCTTATCGAAGGTCGAACAACTCAGGATCAACTCACGGAGTGAGACATTGAAACATCTCTCGAGCTGAGACACGAAGCACACATTTAGAGGGAGGGAGTGAAACAGATGACGGAGGTTCAAATTGGTAGGCAACCATTCCACGCTTAAGAGGGTGGTGAATGGTTTCTAGATAGCGATGAAATGATCGCCATGATTCCATAATGGGGCACCTTGGGAGAGGTGACTCGTAGAAATATCCCCTTAAGTGGCAAAAAGAATTACCTTTGATTCAGAGATCATTGGAACTCTTTATACCAGCCTAAGGCAATTCTCGAGCGATCATTTGGAGGGGTTCGGTAGAATGGCATACCCAGATTAGAATGGATGATGTGGACTACCTTGTTGAAAACAACACAAGGGATGATTTTAGTAACCGGGGAGAAGCTCAACAGTAGAGAGTGAGTCCACTATTTGAAAAGTTATAGCATAACCGAGGAAATTGAGAGCAATCCCAATTAGTGCCGATGATAACACCTAGCGCTTGTGCGTGCTCTCGAGAATTGAGCATTTCCATATTCATCCAGGTTTTACCAACATCCGTGTCAAGGGTGCTGACAACACAACATACTACCATGATGAATAGGGATGGACGATGCAGATGCAAAGGAAGATAACACTTTCTCAGATTTCACCTTGGCGGGGCCAAGGAAATAAAATCTGGATGATCGACTGAGAGACATTTAGCACTCCGCTTCTAATGTTCTCCTTGATGTGCTAGCGTAACCCATTCATAGAAATGGTTCGATATCTAGAACATCAAGTAAAAGATCTTGACTTCGGGGACACGAAAATCCATAAGGGACATCTAGGGAGTAAATCCTATGAAATCCTTATGGGGAGGTGGCCAACTCCCTCAAACAAGATACTACAATAATAGGTCTTACGGTTGGGTGTGTTGGCCACGACATCCACTTTACCGGTTATGAGAGACCAATATCATAGTTCTTGGGAAACGTTCCAACCAGCATATCTGCCTAAGATTCAGATCTGGTTGGTGTCAGGATATTCCAGACTCATCATGTCTGAAAGGAAGGATTGCAACACAAATCGACAAGATGACGTTGCAAGATTCTCAGGAAATGAACTACAATAGCAAGCTCCAAAACATGAGCGGGTTTTGCTACAACATGTGAACACGCTGTCCCAGACAAGCATAACCACATAGTAGTCTTATAATAAAATACTACCGAGTTCAGGTTGGGAACCATCATCGGGGATATCGAAGTCTTGTGCATTACCATGGATTAGCACTTAACTCCTTTTCCTGAACAAATCAGTCAGTGGCTTGGTGTGCTAGGGAATCCATATGGAGTGCAGGTAATTAATCTACAAACCATAGAATACATTCGCACATGCATGACTGACTTGAGATGGTTCCAGAGGAGGCAACATTGACTTTCTCAAATTCACAGCGGCAGCTTGCATCAAATGCACATGAATTTGAGGAGGTCACTTCTTTCATCCGAACATATGCTTCATGCACGAGACATGAAGATGATGCTTACAAAAATTTCCAACACTAGCTTAATGTTCAGCATGAATCATGGAGGAGATAAAATGCCGGCTGATGGGCTCAACAGCAACTCATCGAAATTTCCATATCACTGGACTTCCACCATTATGTGAACAATGTGATAGTATTGGTCAGACCAAAAGATATAATGGTGTATGCTCGAAGAAACAACCACGAGTAAGACAACATTACGAATATCGTTGGTTCTGATTTGATTTGAGTATAGCCCATACTCGAATCAAAGATTGGATAAAACAATAGATCCAGCAGTTGGTCACGGAGATCGATCGCTGAAGATACCATCTTTCTTCAACACACACAAAAGATATCCCCTTGGAATGAACTAAGTGAGGAAAAGCTTCTATCTTCCAACTCTCCAAGTTGTTGTTTAGCTTAACCAACTAGCTCAGGGTATCCGACACAGATGCTTGGAGAAAGGGTGGTTTATAGGAAACCAACTTGATCACAAGCTCAACATAGCGGTCAGGTGACAACCTGGTGATACTTCCGAGAAGATAATCGGAAAATCATGAACCACTGATATGCTAATAAGCTCGAGAACAATCTTGCTTTTCAGGGCAAGACGATATGGTGAAATAAGCAAGGGATTGGATAATCCTAACTCATTGATCGAAGAGTGCACCAGAAATAAGGACTAGGTAGCATGATCAATCTTAGAATGATGATTCAAAAACCAACACGCTAAGAATGAAATTATTGTCCATTAACTACCAAGCAACAAGGTTGCTAGGAGTATTGAATTCACACATCACGATTCACTTGTCGACATTCCGGTTGCGACAACACGGAACCGAGGGATGAATAATGATGGCGAGAAGTATCACTACATCAAGAATTCACAAGAGCCGGTGCAATTCTCATGAAAATCCTGACATAAAGACGGTAATACTTCAGGGTAGAATAGAATCAAAAGCTGGGTTAGCATTTTGATCTGCGGAGCACAACTATTTTGACCTAATCCTGGATATGGATGAGGTACTGGAGTTTGTTTCTCCTAGTCATCCTGAATAGAATGGCTTGATGGACCACAAGAATAATAAGCATCGATAACACGAATGCACAATTACTCCTGACTATCAATTGATAGACGAAGATCGGAATATAATTGAAGAGGGACAACTCAAAGGAACATATATCTTTCTGAGTTGTGGATGCATAGATTAGTATGTCGAGCAAAGCTCAACATTTCTTCCGAACAACCCATGCAGAAGGTAGAACTGGCAGATTCACAATATAGAATGGAGAACTCATCAAGAGCACTTTGGTTGTGATCTTTTGGTTCAAAAGAACTCCTGCCAAGAATGGTTCATGGTATTTGGAAGAACGATATACCACGGACCTCGAGGACTATCACAAAGGTTACTAATATCCTAAAGGAACTAGCAACACTATCAACACGAGGTAAGTAGAGTGAATCTCGGGTTCAAAAACCCAGGAATAGAAAGCCTACTAACTAAATGGCATCACGGGATGCTTTCGAGAATAAAGGCCAGAATCATCACACTGGGAACACAAATCATGGCTAGCTTACTAGGTGGTACTCTAAGACACCTAGGGTCATAATACTAGCTCCAACATATATGTCGAGGCAATAGAGTACCTCAACTCACCGATTAGTGTGCTTAATCTGGCCCAAAAGGACATCAGGAACGGGAGGAAGGGATTTGCAAATGCATCAGACTGTTTAGAAACCTGGGATGACTCGGACAGCATAACGGCTGTAAATGCTTAAAAAGATTGGAGACATGCTACAAAAATGGTGGCATCATCACTCAGAAGCACAATATCAAGGTTTCGAGATCAACAATTAAGATACGGAAGTAATAGGAACTTAACTGAGGCTTGAAACCAACAATCCTATAAGTCTACGGATTAGTAACACGTGATCCTGATAGAAAGAAGAGAAGGCCTAGTTCTTAACCCCGTAGACAAGAAGAGGGTGACTCAGATCAGAAGGGCATAAGGTATAAGGAGTAAAAAGAGCCTTACGTTCCATCCCACAATCAATTCCCCTACATATAACTAAAGCATTTGTAGACTCAACTTCGACCAGTTTGGCTTTTTAATCCTACAGGCAGTCAAGCTCTGATACCAAAGCTGTCAGGACCCCGACTCAATGCCACATCGATCTAGCATGTAACACCTCAAATCACTTTGCGGCCTCACGCACGGTATTCCCACGGGTGTCGCCTTACCTTTGCCCCGGACCGTTTGCGCCTTTTGGCACACGTATATGATAGTGTCGCTAGCATCCATATGATAAGGAGCCCAGGCTGACATGGCTAGTCGTAAACCCAAAGTGGCACAAACTTACAGGGACAGGCATCCATGACCCAGCATCGAACGTGTCGATCATCAGCGAGTGAATACAGGCTGTAGCACTGGGCTAGCAGGACTTCGGTGAACCGGGCTGTAGCGGGCTAACAGGACTCCGGTGAACCGGGCTGTAGCGGGCTAACAGGAATCCGGTATTCATCGCGTGACATTTCCCCGAAGGGACAGACATAGGAACGAATAAGGACACATGCCGGTCAGCCTAAGTGTTCCGGAGCAGTAGCAAGCTACCATGGCTCAGTGGAAGCACTAGGAGACATTTCCCGGTAAGAGAGGCTACTAAGGATAAACAACTAGATAGTCAGATCCACACATACCAAGCATTTCAATAACATACACACAATATGCTCGATATGTGCAAATACAACATGGCATCACAACATGGCTCTACAACTCAAGTATTTTATTCAATAGGCTCCGAGGAGCGAGATATTACAAACATGGGTCTCATGACCCAACATTCAGAGCATACAAGTCAAAGCACAAGCGGAAGCTTAACATGTCTGAGTACAGACATCTACAAATGAAAAAGGCTGAGAAGCCTGACTATCTACCAGATCCTGCCGAGGGCACAAGATCGTAGCTGAGGTAACAAGCTAAACGTCGAAGTCCACGCGGAACTACTAGCGAGACTGAAGTCTCTCTGCAAAAACATAAATTAAGCAACGTGAGTACAAATGTACCCAGCAAGACTTACATCAGAACTAACTACATATGCATCATTATCAACAAGGGGATGGTGGGGTTTAACTGCAGCAAGCCAGCTTTGACTCGGTGGCTATCCTGAACTACGACTGCAAGTAACTCTTTTGAGGTGGCGCACACGAGTCCACATATTCACCATATCAATACACCACTATGGATCCGCTCCCGTCTCCCTACGAGAACGCCATCCATAGCACTCACGCTTATCTTGCGTATTTTAGAGTATCCACTTTCACTTGTCTATGAACTGTACAGGCAACCCAGAAGTCCTTTACCGCGGACACGGCTATTCGAATAGATAATGTTAACCCTGCAGGGGTGTACTTCTTCACACACGCTCTCGCCACTTACCGCCATTTACACGACATGTACTCGGCAACCTTCAAGCGGAAGCCCAGCGAGGGTGTCGGCCACGACCTGACTAACCACACAAGTCTCTCGTCCAGGTTTATCGCCTATTCGGGTTCCATCCGCAAGGAGATCCGGCCGGGGTGTCGCTCACGGCCCCAAACGATGTGTGCAGGGTTCCCAAGCCCACCATCCGGGTGCCACTTGGTACACCGGGCCACTGTGCCTAGTCTGTCCCAAGCCCACCTGTACCGGGTGCCACTTGGTAGACTACTAACACCACCTACAAACACCGGAAACTAGTTGCAACTCCTGGACAGAGATCATGTTGATTAATAAGTCGAGAGGGGTCGAGTTACCGGAACCCAATGTGTGGTAATAACTGTTCATGGATCACAAACACAGAACTCAGTTCCTGAGGACGGCTGCAATGAGACAACCCACCATGTACTCCTACATGGCCTCTCACCGCTACCTTTACCAAATCGTGTTCACACACTTAGCTCACACACAGTAGGACATGTTTACACACCTCCGATTCATTCCCGATGAATCAGACCTGACTCAACTCTAAGCAGTAGAAGGCATGACAAACAAGCATGAACGAGTAGGCACATCAGGGCTCAAACAACTCCTACTCATGCTAGTGGGTTTCATCTATTTACTGTGGCAATGACAGGTCATGCAGAGGATAAAGGGGTTCAACTACCGCAGCAAGTAACAGATATGTCATTGTTGTCCTAATGTAGTAAAAGAGAGCAGGAGCGAGAGAGTGGGATTGTATCGGAATGAACAAGGGGGTTTTGCTTGCCTGGCACTTCTGAAGATAATATAGTTCTTCATCGGTGTCATCGAACTCATCGTCGGTACGTCGTCTACTGAGAGGGAACAATTACCGGCAAGGGAGAGGAAACACAATCAATGCAATGCGGCAATATGATGCATGAATGTGACATGGCAATATGATGTGGTTTGAGCTAATGCAGCTAGCAACAGGTTAAATGAAGTTGGTTTGAACCCTAGGTTCAAATTCAAACTCCATATGTGAAGGTTTAAATGTCATTCAATTGATTTGACCTAAACAGTGAACAAAAGTTGTTCTAACATGCATGAAAATGGTACAGATGGATAGATTGGATTTTTCTGATCATTTTTCATATATAAATCTTTGCATTTGGAGTTACGGTTTATTTTCTACAATTTTTAAAAGTTTTGGGAATTTTCTGGAATTTCCTGATTAAGATTAAATCCAGAAAATACTTTATTGCGTCAGCATTGCATCGCTGTGGCGTCAGCAGTCAATGGAGATGGTCCAGGTCAACCTTGACCTGTGGGTCCCGTCTGCCAGTGACTAACCTTACTAATCTAATTAGTTAGCATTAAACTAACACTAACCTAGTTTAGTTAGTGGCCTGGGGCCCACACGTCGGTGACCCAGAGGGGGTCAAACTGTGGTCAACCCCGGGTCAAACTCACCAGAGTTGACCGCGGCTCATCACCGGCGATGCCAGAGACGGCGGAGGGCGTCGGAAACGCACCTCTGGCGACCAAATTGATGGTTGAGAGGTTCTACGCGATGCTGGAGCTCGTCCGCGTCTTGTGGTGCATGCAGCAGCAGCTCAGGTGACCTAAATCAACGACGGCGGCAACTTGCACGGCCGGAGTCCGGGCGCGAACGGTGTCGACGCTACGGTGCACTAGAGGAGAAGCAGAAGAGTGCTACGTGCTCCTGGGAGTGTTCTGAGCGTGCTGATGGGCTCGGATGCGAGCCACAACAGCTGTGGTCGCGGCGGCGCCATGGTCGGCGGCGAGGAGCGCTCGGCAAGGTGGTTAGAGCTGTTAGGGAAAGCAAACGAGCACGGGTTAGGGGGGAAAAGGACCGTGGCCTCACAACGGTTGCAGGGGTCGTTGAAGCGGCCTCGGGGAAGGCTTGATGGCGTCGGAATCTCGACAGCGATCTCCTGTGGCCGAGGAAGATGAGGTCGAGGACGACGCGTCGGGGCTCTTCCGGTCACGTGAGCCGACGGAGAGGACGAGGGAGGCACTGCGGAGCTCGGGAGTGCGTCGGAGAGGAGAGGGGGTGGCGGTGGCCGCGAGGGCAGCGAGGGGCAGCGACGGTGGCGCTCGGCCGATTGTGTGCGAGAGGGACAGAGGAGGGGAGAGGCGATGGGAGAGGTCGAGGGGGTTCCAGGGTGTCGTGGCATCCTCAGGGCGACGGGGAGACAAGCAAGCAGGGTGGAGGTGGCCTGCGCGTGGCTAGCAGGCGGCGAGCACGCGCCCCTGTCCTTCTGTCCAAGGAGCAAGATGACAGGGGGCAGTGGTGGTGGGCTGGGCTGCCAGCTATAGTACTGGGCCTATTGGTGGGCGCCAGGTAAGCTTCTGCCAGGTAAGTCCTTCCCTCTCTCTCTTTTATTTGTTTTAGTTTTCTATTTCTTCTGTAAGTTTGTGGCTTTATTAAAAATAGTTAGACACCTTCAAAAATCCTAAAAATAATCATAGTCTCTGTTTAGATTAATTCCAACAGCCCACACTTATTTCCAGAATTATTTGAGCATTTAAAATATTTACTAGCATTTAAATGCCCAAATGCAAAGTACATATGATTTAATACAGTGACCAAATATGTCATGGAAAAATGTGCAACACCTCTGGTTATGGTTTCTAGCATTTTCCAGAAATGATGAACATTTTTGAAAGCCATTTGAATTCACTGAAAATATTTTTAGGTTGAACCTATTTGAATTCCATTTGGTACTAGGGTTTGGACATCCCCATTTCAAGTTTCTTCAAAGTTTAAACATGATGCACACATGAGGTTAGCCTAGTGCAATGCCAGAAGCTAGGGATGTGACATACGGCGTCCCGCGCCCGCTCATGCCAACCTTGCCTCTGGAGCCCACCAGCGCCCTTGAGCCTCCTCCTCTCTTTAGCCATCCCTTGGCATCTGCCGTGCGCCCACCACGACAGGAAGGCTTGGAAGATAAAGTGAGTCCATCAACTCCAACGGCATAGCTGAGTCAACGACAACGACCTATGGCACCTTACTCGTCGTCTGAAAAGTCTGCAACATGATATGTTGTAGCCCGAAACGGGACAGCACATGGAATATGCTGGCAATGTAACACATAGAGTAATGAACAGGATAAATGCTATCACTACATGCATATATGGCTGGTGGAAAGCTTTATGGTTACAGTTTTCCATAAAGCCAATTTTTTCCTACAACAAAGGAATAAACATTGAGAAGGTTCCTCCAACTCAATCCCAATTAAGCATCATCAATTACCCAACAAAATTAATTTAAGTAACGTGATGAGATCAACATGATAATCCAACGATCCAGATACTCAAGATGTCCATAACCGGGGACACGGCTAACCATGATTAGTTTGTACACTTTGCAGAGGTTTGCACACTTTTCCCCACAAGACTCGATCTCCTCCATTGGAATTCTCGCACTACATGGTGTTTGAGAAATGGATGACCGAGACACAGTCTTTCAGAAGCATTAACTCTTTACTCTGGGTAGACAGTACCAACCTACATCCCCTACATCTGCTAGTCTACCACTAAAAGAGCTCACACAACATACTCAACTATGCTAGATCCCATAATAGCTTGTGGCTGCACACGGAAGTTTCTAGCATGAATAATCTTATGATCCCTTTGAGCCTGGGTGGTGAACGGTAGAATGATCACATGGGTACTCCAGGATATTCTAGGACAACACTAGATTCTCCAGGTGCCCGCAACCAATCCACCCATATGTGATTTTAAGTAGCCACCTTAAGCTAACCATTAATTCACAATACTCACATCTGTCATGGATACACTCACACAATCCACGTCTACAAGCATAGCATAGCAATCCTAAGCATAACGTAGAAGTAACTCCCAAAGGTTTGATAATTAACAGGGCAATAGGTTCTACCTCATCATCTACTTCCCAAACCCACATGTTATTCAGATCCTAATCATGCAATGTTTGAGGGTTGAAACTAATGCATAAAAACTGGGTAATAAGGGATATGATCAAAGTGTTACTTGCCTTGCTGATGATCCGCAAAACCTAGAGACTCGTAGTAGCACGCTTCGCACTCCGGGAATTCTATCGCAAACAAACAATAACATACATAAGTACTCAACTAAATGCACTGGTAAAACTCAAATAATAAGATCTAACCAGAAAGTTCAACTTAAGAACTCCGGTTTGCAAAAAGAATCAAATCAAACGGAGAAACAAAACTCAAACTACAAAAGAAACAAGATCTGATTACTAATCTGGACTAAAGTCAAATTTTACAGTATCAAAATCTTGTTCAAGTTGGTTAAACAGAAAGAGGGCTTCGAGATGAAGATCTAGGAGCTTGAATCACCTGATTCCGATAAACGAGCGAAAAGATAAACTAAAACGAAGATCAGGGCTGAAATCGCGATAAAAAATAATCACGGAAAAACCCTGGAAAAAGAAAAACTGACAAACAGGCTAACGAATGAATGTTCACTGTCTGCGCTAAACAGACGAACAACGTTTGTTAAAACAAACATATGGACGAACGTCCGCAAACTAACTAAACCGAAAAAATCGAACCAAAACTAAAAACGCATCTAGGGTTCCTAAAAAACCAATCGGTTTTCTCACGAAAACCGGCGGTGACGGCTACCTCGGCAGCGGCGGCGGGCGGCGGCGGCGACGACGGCGGCGGGCGAATCCGGCGACGACGGCGGCTGGCGGTGGCGCGGCGGGTGGAAGCGGGGCGGGGCTAGGGTTTGGCGGGGTCGGGCCTCCCGGCTTATAAAGGCCGGCCGGCCAGAGTCCTAGCCGGACACGGCCCGGTTAGGTCGGTTACTTTTTTTTAATTCTGACGTGCAGAAAAACAAAGAAAAGAAATACTAAACGGACTCCAAAAATCCTGAAATAAATTTTTGCCATCCTCTAATAATAATGCGGACAAAGTGAACATTTATTTTGGGACTCTAATGCAATTTTGAAAAGCACACCTTTTTCCTAATTCAAATAAAATAGCAATAAAACTCCAAAAAAAATCTTATTTGATTTTAATATTTTTCCTCCAATATTTCTTTATTTTGGAGAAGTCATTTTATCTCCTCTCTTTTATTTTCATATTGGAAATATTCAAAGAGAAAAATAATTAAAAGCAAACGATCCTCTTTTCAAAATTTGAGAAAACCCAAATATGAAAATAACGAAATTCGCAACTCTCTCTGTGGGTCCTTGAGTTTCTTAGAATTTCTAGGATCAAGCCAAAATGCAATAAAATATGATATGCAATGATGGTCTATGTATAACATTCCAAATTGAAAATTTGGGATGTTACAGTTTCGGAGGGCATGAACCATAGAGAAGTTTGAATACTGTAGATATTACACAAATATAAATAAATAATGAGTTCACAACAGTATCAAAAGTGGTGGTTTATTTTCTTCTACTAACGGAGCATACGAGTTTCTGTTGAGTTTTGTGTTGTGAAGTTTTCAAGTTTTGGGTAAGATTCGATGGACAATGGAATAAGGAGTGCAAGAGCCTAAGCTTGGGGATGCCCAAGGAACCCAAGGTAATATCCAAGGACAACCAAGAGACTAAGCTTGAGGATGCCCTGGATGGCATCCACTCTTTCGTCTTCGTTCATCGGTAATTTTACTTGGAGCTATATTTTTATTCACCACATGATATGTGTTTTGCTTGAAGCATCATTTTCTTTTATTTTGTTTTGCTTGGTATTTGAATAATATCCCAAGATCTGAAATTCTTAAATGTTAGAGATTCTTCACATAGTTACATAATTATTCGACTACTCATTTATCTTTACTTATATCTTTTGGAGTAGTTTGTCGTTTGCTCTAGTGCTTCACTTATATCTTTTTAGAGCACGACGGTGGTTTTACTTTGAAGAAATAGATGAACTCTCATGCTTCACAAATATTATTTTGAGAGTATTTTAGAACAATATGGTAATTTGCTTTGGTTATAAATGTAGTCCTAATATGATGGGCATCCAAGTGGGATATAATAAATACTTCATATAAAGTGCATTGAATACTATGAGAAGTTTGATTCTTTATGATTGTTTTGAGATATGAAGTCATGCTAACGAGTAGTTGTGAATTTGAGAGATGCTTGTGTTAAAGTTTGTGATTCTCGTAGCATGCACGTATGGTGAACCCTTATGTGATGAAGTCGGAGCATGATTTATTTATTGATTGTCATCCTTTGTGTGGAGGTCGGGATCGTGCGATGGTTAAATCCTACCAACCCTTCCCCTAGGAGCATGCGTGTAGTTCTTGGTTTTGATGACTTGTAGATTTCTGCAATAAGTATGTGAGTTATTTATGAATAATGTTGAGTCCATGGATTATACGCACTCTCACCCTTCCACCATTGCTAGCCTCTCTAGTATCGCACAACTTTCGCCGGTACCATACACCCACCATATACCTTCCTCAAAACATCCACCATACCTACCTATTATGGCATTTCCATAGCCATTCCGAGATATATTGCCACGCAACTTTCCACCATTCCGTATATTAGGACATGTACTACATCTTGAGCTTGCGTTGGTTTTCCCTTGAAGAGGAAATGGTGATCCAGCAAAGTAGCGTAAGTATTTCCCTCAACTTTGAGAACCAAGGTATCAATCCAGTAGGAGACCACGCACAAGTCACCAAATACCTGCACAAGCAATCAACAACTTGAAACCAACGCGATAAAGGGGTTGTCAATCCCTTCACGGCCACTCGCAAAAGTGAGATCTGATAGAGATAGATAAAGGGTAAAGTAAATAGTTTTGGTATTTTTGGTTTATAGATTGGAAAGTAAAGATTGCAAAATAATAGATCGAAAACTAGCAAGATGTAAACGAGATTTAATATAATGGAAAAGAGACCCAGGGGCCATAGGTTTCACTAGTGGCTTCTCTCGAGATAACACATATTGTGGTGGGTGAACAAATTACTCCCAAGCAATTGGTAGAAAAGCGCATAATTATGATGACATCTAAGGCAATGATCATGAACATATGCATCATGTCTGTGGCAAGTAGACCGACTCCTGTCTGCATCTACTACTATTACTCCACACATCGGCCGCTATCCAGCATGCATCCAGAGTATTAAGTTCATAAAGAACGGAGTAACGCATTAAGCGAGATGACATGATGTAGAGGAATTAACTCAACCAATTTGATGAAAAACCCATCTTGTTATCCTCGATGGCAACAATACAATACGTGCCTTGCTGTCCCTACTATCACCGGGAAAGGACACCTCAAGATTGAACCCAAAGCTAAGCACTTCTTCCATTACAAGAAAGATCAATCTAGTAGGCCAAACTAAGCCAATAATTCGAAAAGACTTGCAAAGATATCAAATCATGCATATAAGAATTCAGAGAAGAACCAAATAATATTCATAGATAATCTTGTTCATAAATCCACAATTCATCGGATCTCGGCAAACACACCGCAAAAAAGTATTACATCAAATGGATCTCCAAGAACAACGAGGAGAACATGGTATTGAGAATAAAAGCGAGAGAAGAAGCCATCTAGCTAATAACTATGGACCCGAAGGTCTGTGGTAAACTACTCACGCTCCATCCGAGAGGTAATGGTGTTGATGTAGAAGCCCTCCATGATCGAATCCCCCTCCGGCAGATCGCCGGAAAAGTCCCCAAGATTGGATCTCATGGGTACAGAAGGTTGTGGCGGTGGAAAAGTGGTTTCGTGGCTCCCTCTCATGTTTTTAGGGTATAAGAGTATATATAGGCGAAGGAACTAGGTCAGGAGAGCTACAAGGGGCCCACGAGGGTTCGGGGCGCGCCCTCCTGCCTCGTGGCCTCCTCGTTGCGTCCCCGACTTCATCTCTCTTATGGTTTGCTTTCGGTCCAAGAAAGATCATCGTGAAGGTTTCATTCCGTTTGGACTCCATTTGGTATTCCTTTTCTACAGAATTCTAAAATAGGCAAAAAAATAGAAACTAGCACTAGGCCCTCGGTTAATAGGTTAGTCCCAAAAATAATATAAAATAGCATATTAAAGCCCTTTAAATATTCAAAACATATAATATAATAACATGGAACAATAAAAAATTGTAGATACGTTGAGGACGTATCAAGCATCCCCAAGCTTAATTCCTGCTCATCCTCGAGTAGGTAAATGATAAAAACAGAATTTTTGATGTGTAATGCTACCTAACATATTTATCCATGTAATTTTCATTATTGTGGCATGAATGCTCAGATCCGAAAGATTCAAGAAAAAAGTTTAATATTGACATAAAAACAATAATAATTCAAGCATACTAACAAAGCAATCATGTCTTCTCAAAATAACATGGCCAAAGAAATCTATCCCTACAAAATCATATAGTCTGGCTATGCTCTATCTTCATCACACAAAATATTTAAATCATGCACAACCCAGATGACAAGCCAAGGAATTGTTTCATACTTTTGATGTTCTCAAACTTTTTCAATCTTCATGCAATACATGAGCGTGAGCCATGGACATAGCACTAAAGGTGGAATAGAAGGATGGCTGTGGATAAGACAAAAAGGAGAAGATAGTCTCACATCAACTAGGCATATCGACGAGCTATGGAGATGCCCATCAATAGATATCAATGTGAGTGAGTAGGGATTACCATGCAACGGATGCACTAGAGCTATAAGTGTATGAAAGCTCAAAAAGAAACTAAGTGGGTGTGCATCCAACTTGCTTGCTCACGAAGACCTAGGGCATTTTGAGGAAGCCCATCATGGGAATATACAAGACAAGTTCGATATTGAAAAAATCCCACTAGTATATGAAAGTGACAACATAGGAGGCTCTCTATCATGAAGATCATGGTGCTACTTTGAAGCACAAGTGTGGAAAAAGGATAGTAACATTGCCCCTTCTCTCTTTTTCTCTCATTTTTTGGGCCTTCTCTTTTTTATGGCCTCTTTTTTTATTTTTTTTAATTTTCATCCGGAGTCTCATCCCGACTTGTGGGGGAATCATAGTGTCCATCATCCTTCCTCATATGGGACAATGCTCTAATAATGAAGATCATCAAACTTTTATTTATTTACAACTCAAGAATTACAACTCAATACTTAGAACAAAATATGACTCTATGTGAATGCCTCCAGCAGTGTACCAGGATGTGCAATGATTCAAGAGTGACATGTATGAAAAAATTATGAATGGTGGCTTTGCCACAAATACGATGTCAACTACATGATCATGCAAAGCAATATGACAATGATGAAGCGTGTCATAATAAATGGAATAGTGGAAAGTTGCATGGCAATATATCACGGAATGGCTATAGAAATGCCATAATAGGTAGGTATGGTGGCTTTTTTGAGGAAGGTATATGGTGGGTGTATGGTATCGGTGAAAGTTTCGCGACATAAGAGAGGCTAGCAATGGTGGAAGGGTGAGAGTGCGTATAATCCATGGACTCAACATTAGTCATAAAGAACTCACATACTTATTGCAAAAATCTATTAGTTATCAAAATGAAGTACTACACGCATGATCCTAGGGGGATAGATTGGTAGTAAAAGACCATCGCTCGTCCCCGACTGCGACTCATAAGGAAGACAATCAATAAATAAATCATGCTCCAACTTCATCACATAACGGTTCACCATACGTGCATGCTACGGTAATCACAAACTCTAACACAAGTATCTCTAAAACTCACAATTACTCTACTATCATGACTCTAATATTATCATCTTCATATCTCAAAACAATCATAAAGTATCAAACTTCTCATAGTATTCAATGCACTTCATATGAAAGTTTTTATTATACCATCTTGGATGCCCATCATATTAGGACTAATTTTATAACCAAAGCAAATTACCATGTTGTTCTAAAAGACTCTCAAAATATTATAAGTGAAGCATGAGAGTTCAACAATTTCTATAAAATAAATCCACAACCGTGCTCTAAAAAGATATAAGCGAAGCACTAGAGCAATATTGTCTAGCTCAAAAGATATAAGTGAAGCACATAGACTATTCTAACAAATCACGGTTCATGTGTGTATCTCCCAAAAGGTGTGTAAAACAAGGATGATTGTGGTAAACTAAAAAGAAAAGACTCAAATCATACAAGACGCTCCAAGCAAAACACATATCATGTGGTGAACAAAAATATAGCCTCTAGTAAAGTTACCGATAGATGAAGACGAAAGAGGGGATGCCTTCCGGGGCATCCCCAAGATTATGATTTTGGTTGTACTTGAATTTTACCTTGGGGTGCCTTGGGAATCCCCAAGCTTAGGCTCTTTCCACTCCTTATTCCAAAGTCCATCAAATACTTACCCAAAACTTGAAAACTTCACGACACAAAACTTCAACAGAAAATCACATGAGCCCCCCTAGTATAAGAAAATAAAACACCACTTTAAGGTACTGTTGTTAACTAATTATTTATTTATATTGGTGTAAAACCTAGTGTATTCTAACTTCTCTATAGTTCATACGCCCTGATACTACTCATAGATTCATCAAAATAAGCAAACAACACGCGAAAAACAGAATCTGTCAAAAACTGAACAGTCTGTAGTAATATGTAACTTTCGAATACATATGTAACTCCAAAAATTCTGAAATGAATTATTGGACGTGAGGAATTTCTCTATTAATCTTCTTAAAAAATAATCAACTTAAAAGCACTCTTTTATAAAATATTACAGCTAATCCCGTAAGCGCAAAGTTTCTGTTTTTTACAGCAAGATCGCATTAACTTTCACCCAAGTCTTCCCAAAGGTTCTACTTGGCAAAAACTTTAATTAAAACATAAAACCACATCTAACCATAGGCTAGATGGATTATTTATTACTAAACAGGAGCAAAAATTAAATAACAAAGATAAAATTGGGTTGCCTCACAACAAGCGCTATCGTTTAAAACCCCTAGCTAGGCATTGAGATCTCAATGTTGCTCACATGAAAGACAAGAATTGAAACACAAAGAGAGCATCATAGAACATGTGATAAACACATCTAAGTCTAGCATACTTCCGATGCATAGGCATTTTATAAGCAAACAAATTATTAAGGCAAGCAAAAACTAGCATATGCAAGGAAGAAGAAAGAGACGATAACAATCTCAACATGTAGAGAGGTAATTTAGTAACATGAAAATTTCTACAACCATATTTTCCTCTCTCATAATAATTACATTTAGGATCATAAGAAAATACAACAAAATATCTATCACATAAAATATTTTCGACACAACCCACATGCATGCGAAGTTGACACTCTTCCAAAATAGTGGGATTAACATTAACTAAAGTCATGACCTCTCCAAACCCACTTTTATCAAAAAAATTATAAGATTGAACATTCTCCAAATATGTGGGATCTAAAGTTGACACTCTCCCAAACCCACTTCCAATAATATTGCAAACACTATTATCAATCTCATATTCATCATGGGGCTTAAAGAAATTTTCAAGATCATTAAAAGAATCACCCCAATCATGATCATTGCAACAAATAGTAGACAGCCAAACAACATCCCCAAGCTTAGGGTTTTGCATATTACTAGCACAATTGACATTAACAGAATTTATAATAACATCATTGACATCATGCTTTTCATCGAAGGAACTATCAAGTATTGGTGCAATAGCAACGATCTCATGTTTAACATGAGGAACTATAGCAAATTCGTCTTCATAAATATTGGCATCATGGCCACAAGAA
Organism: Triticum aestivum; assembly: GCF_018294505.1. Classification (NCBI taxonomy): domain Eukaryota; kingdom Viridiplantae; phylum Streptophyta; class Magnoliopsida; order Poales; family Poaceae; genus Triticum; species Triticum aestivum. Next base: position 740,660,375 of record NC_057798.1, read on the forward strand.
TAGCAAGCATCATGTTCATCAAGGGATATTTCTATCAAATCATCAGAATCATAATTATCTATAGATTTGTGCATATCATTATTTTCTTCCAAAGAAACGGTCATTCTTTTAATAAATTCTTTGACATAGACATTATGAGCATAGTTTTCATAGCAATATTGAAGTATGTCAAAATTTTCAGATTCGTAGAGAGTAATATCATACTTTTCAATCAAAGAATCAGCTTCATAAGCACCCTTAAAAGCAACAAATTCTTCAATTTGTTCGATATCATAGTAACTATAAACACCCTTTGCATAAGAAGATAAGATTTCGTTATCATTAAACTCACATAGGTAGGGAAGGTATTTTTTAGGGTTCTTAGAACAACAAGTAAAATCACTAATTTCACAAAGATTCCAAGCATAGCACAACAAACTGTTTATTTAATTCCATAAGAGCCCCCCTTTTTGAGACACACGATGACGCACAAAATGAGCATGCTCATCTAAAGATTTCCCATCAACTAGGCTAGTTGGGGTTTCAGCACGAGTGCATAAGGATCAAAGATGATCCAAGTAGAACACTTTAAGTGGATCCATATCAATAGATTTTTAGCAAGAAAAGTTGCAAGCAAATGGAAGGCACATGGAAACACAAACAAAAATACATGCGGGAAGAAGGCGAAGGAAAGGCAAAGGTTTTCAAAAATCATTTTAGAAATAGGGGAGAGGAAAACAAGAGGAGAATCGCGAATAATGTAATGCAAGGGAGAAGAGTTTATGATAGGTACTTGGTATGGCTTGACTTGACGTAGATCTCCCCGGCAACAGCGCCAGAAATATTTCTTGCTACCTCTTGAGCTTGCGTTGGTTTTCTCTTGAAGAGGAAAGGGTGATGCAGCAAAGTAGCGTAAGTATTTCCCTCAGTTTTGAGAACCAAGGTATCAATCCAGTAGGAGACGACGCACAAGTCACCGAATACCTGCACAAACAACCAACAACTTGCAACTAACGTGATAAAGGGGTTGTCAATCCCTTCATGGTCACTCACAAAAGTGAGATCTGATAGAGATAGATAAACGGTAAAGTAAATATTTTTGGTATTTTTGGATTATAGATTGGAAAGTAAAGGTTGCAAAATAATAGATCAGAAACTAGCAAGATGCAAAAGAGATTTAATATAATGGAAAAGAGACCCCGGGGCCATAGGTTTCACTAGTGGCTTCTCTCGAGATAGCATATATTACGGTGGGTGAAGAAATTACTGCCAAACAATTGATAGAAAAGCGCATAATTATGATGACATCTAAGGCAATGATCATGAACATAGGCATCACGTTTGCCTCAAGTAGACCGACTCCTGCCTGCATCTACTACTATTACTCCACACATCGACCGCTATCCAGCATGCATCTAGAGTATTAAGTTCATAAAGAACAGAGTAACACATTAAGCGAGATGACATGATGTAGAGGAATTAACTCAAGCAATATGATGAAAACCCCATCTTGTTATCCTCGATGGAAACAATACAATACATGCCTTGCTGCCCCTATTGTCACGGGGAAAGGACACCACAAGATTGAACCCAAATCTAAGCACTTCTCCCATTGCAAGAAAGATCAGTCTAGTAGGCCAAACTAAACCGATAATTCTAAGAGACTTGCAAATATATCAAATCATGCATGGAAGAATTCAAAGAAGAAGAAAACAATATTCATAGATAATCTTGTTCATAAATCCACAATTCATCGGAACTGGGCAAACACACCGCCAAAGAGTATTACATCGAATAGATCTCCAAAAACATCGAGGCGAACATGGTATTGAGAATCAAAGAGAGAGAAGAAGCCATCTAGCTAATAACTATGGGCCCTAAGGTGTGTGGTAAACTACTCACGCTTCATCAGAGAGGTAATGGTGTTGATGTAGAAGCCCTCCATGATCAAATCCCCCTCCGTCAGATCACCGGAAATGGCCCCAAGATGGGATCTCACGGGTACAGAACAATGCGGCGGTGGAAAAGTGGTTTCGTGGCTCCCTCTGATGTTTTTAGGGTATAAGAATATATATAGCTGAAGGAACTAGGTCAGGGAGCTATGAGGGGCCCATGAGGGTGGGGGTGCGCCCTCCTGCATTGTGGCCTCCTCGTTGCGTCTCCGACTTCATCTCCAAGTCTTCTGGTTTGCTTTCGGTCCAAGAAAGATCATCGTGAAGGTTTCATTCCATTTGGACTCCAATTGGTATTCTTTTTGTGCAAAACTCTAAAATAGGAAAAAAAATAGAAACTGGAACTGGGCCCTTGGCTAATAGGTTTGTCGGGGGGATGACCGGCCCAAGACGGTGAACGACGCGTCAAAAACATCGGGGCCAGCAACACCCCTCAACCCAGCTCGCACTTGGCCGGGTTGCTCAACCCGTCCGGACTCCTCAACCCGGCCGCCTGGCCGGGTCCGTATCCGGCTACAACCCGGCCTGCTACGCGAAGTCAACCGCTGCATCGACCCGACACCGACAAGATGACCATACCGCGACCACTGTTGCCGACCAAGCATACACTGTTCGCTCGTCACACGCAGCACCATCTACAGTGTACTTTGTCCCCCGGGCATTGATTTATAAAATGCCCCAGGGAGAAAACTTAGCCTAGCTCCCAAGCTACACACTGCTTGGGATGTAAGCTACACTAGCTTACATCCCAAGCAGACACCTATTCCTACCTAGCTTACCTCACAAGCTAGCCACACTACAAAGTCAACACCCATCCATCCATCTTGGAGACCCCCACGCATGCATACATGCTCATACCCTCACGTATGCACTAACGCCACACCCATTCGGCCACAAGATAGCCACTAGTGCACTTGGCACTCATACCACACGCATGCATACATGAGGCCAGATGCCCATAGCTGAGTTCCATAATACAGCTCCAGGAGCAACTTTGTAATGCCAGACATATACACTGCATATATACTCAGACATGCAGGAGTAGGGGTATTATCTCTCCGGAGAGCCCCGAACCTGGGTAAATCACCGCGTGCTGTTTGCCCAATCCCATCCCTTGACCTCCAAGGCAGTCTTCCCCTCACCACAAGCCACCTCGTGGCATCTGTCATCTCGCGAACCCGCCCGCGAGATAACCCCAACAAGGTTAGTCCCAAAAATAATATAAAATAGCATATTAAAGCCCATTAAACATGCAAAATAGATAATATAATAGGCCAATCAGAAATTATAGATACGTTGGAGACGTATCAAGCATCCCCAAGCTTAATTCCTGCTCGTCCTCGAGTAGGTAAATTATAAAAACAGAATTTTTGATGTGGAATGCTACCTAACATATTTATCCATGTAATTTTCTTTATTGTGGCATGCATGTTCAGAACCTAAAGATTCAAGACAAAAGTTTAATATTGACATAAAAACAATATTACTTCAAGCATACTAACAAAGCAATCATGTCTTCTCAAAATAACATGGCCAAAGAAAGCTATCCCTACAAAATCATATAGTTTGGCTATGCTCTATCTTCATCACACAAAATATTTAAATCATGCACAACCCTGATGACAAGCCAAACAATTGTTCCATAATTTTGATGTTCTCAAACTTTTTCAATCTCCACGCAATACATGAGCGTGAGCCATGGACATAGCACTATAGGTGGAATAGAAGGGTGGTTGTGGAGAAGACAAAAGAGAAGATAGTCTCACATCAACTTGCTGTGTTGACAGGCTATGGAGATTCCCATCAATAGATATCAATGTGAGTGAGTAGGGATTGCCATGCAACGGATGCACTAGAGCTATAAGTGTATGAAAGCTCAAAAAGAAACTAAGTGGGTGTGCATCCAACTTGCTTGCTCACGAAGACCTAGGGCATTTTGAGGAAGCCCATCATTGGAATATACAAGCCAAGTTCTATAATGAAAAATTCCCACTAGTATATGAAAGTGACAACATAGGAGACTCTCTATCATGAAGATCATGGTGCTACTTTGAAGCACAAATGTGGAAAAAGATAGTAACATTGCCCCTTCTCTCTTTTTCTCTCATTTTTTTGGGCCTACTCTCTTTTTTTTATGGCCTCTTTTTTTATTTTTTTATTTTCATCCAGAGTCTCGTCCCTACTTGTGGGGGAATCATAGTCTCCATCATCCTTTCCTCACATGGGACAATGCTCTAATAATGAAGATCATCACACTTTTATTTACTTACAACTCAAGAATTACAACTCAATACTTAGAACAAAATATGACTCTATGTGAATGCCTCCGGCGGTGTACCGGGATGTACCATGATTCAAGAGGCACATTTATCAAAAAATTATGAATGGTGGCTTTGCCACAAAGACGATGTCAACTACATGATCATGCCAAGAAATATGACAATGATGAAGCGTGTCATAATAAATGGAACGGTGGAAATTTGCATGGCCATATATCTCGGAATGGCTATGGAAATGCCATAATAGGTAAGTATGGTGGCTGTTTTGAGGAAGGTATATGGTGGGTGTATGGTATCGGTGAAATTTGTGCGACACAAGAGAGGCTAGCAATGGTGGAACTGTGAGAGTGCGTATAATCCATGGACTCAACATTAGTCATAAAGACTCACATAAAACAACAACAACAACAAAGCCTTTAGTCGCAAACAAGTTGGGGTAGGCTAGAGGTGAAACCCATAAGATCTCGCAACCAACTCATGGCTCTGGCACATGGATAGCAAGCTTCCACGCACCCCTGTCCATAGCTAGCTCTTTGTCGATACTCCAATCCTTTAGGTCTCTCTTAACGGACTCCTCCCATGTCAAAATCGGTCGACCCCGCCCTCTCTTGACATTCTCCGCACGCTTTAGCCATCCGCTATGCACTGGAGCTTCTAGAGGCCTGCACTGAATATGCCCAAACCATCTCAAACAATGTTGGACAAGCTTCTCCTCAATTGGTGCTACCCCAACTCTATCTCGTATATCATCATTCCGGACTCGATCCTTCCTCGTGTGGCCACACATCCATCTCAACATACGCATCTCCGCCACACCTAACTGTTGAACATGTCTCCTTTTAGTCGGCCAACACTCCACGCCATACAACATTGCGGGTCGAACCGCCGTCCTGTAGAACTTGCCTTTTAGCTTTTGTGGCACTCTCTTGTCACAGAGAATGCCAGAAGCTTGGCGCCACTTCATCCATCCGGCTTTGATTCGATGGTTCACATCTTCATCAATACCCCCATCCTCCTGCAACATTGACCCCAAATACCGAAAGGTGTCCTTCCGAGGTACCACCTGGCCATCAAGGCTAACCTCCTCCTCCTCACAGCTAGTAGTACTGAAACTGCACATCATGTACTCAGTTTTAGTTCTACTAAGCCTAAACCCTTTCGATTCCAAGGTTTGTCTCCATAACTCTAACTTCCTATTTACCCCCGTCCGACTATCGTCAACTAGCACCACATCATCCGCAAATAGCATACACCATGGGATATCTCCTTGTATACCCCTTGTGACCTCATCCATCACTAATGCAAAAATATAAGGGCTCAAAGCTGACCCCTGATGCAGTCCTATCTTAATCGGGAAGTCATCGGTGTCGACATCACTTGTTCGAACACTTGTCACAACATTATTGTACATGTCCTTGATGAGGGTAATGTACTTTGCTGGGACTTTGTGTTTCTCCAAGGCCCACCACATGACATTCCGCGGTATCTTATCATAGGCCTTCTCCAAGTCAATGAACACCATATGCAAGTCCTTCTTATGCTCCCTATATCTCTCCATAAGTTGTCGTACCAAGAAAATGGCTTCCATGGTCGACCTCCCAGGCATGAAACCAAACTGATTTTTGGTCACGCTTGTCATTCTTCTTAAGCGGTGCTCAATGACTCTCTCCCATAGCTTCATTGTATGGCTCATCAGCTTAACTCCATGGTAATTAGTACAACTCTGAACATCCCCCTTGTTCTTGAAGATTGGTACTAATATACTCCGTCTCCATTCTTCTGGCATCTTGTTTGCCCGAAAAATGAGGTTGAAAAGCTTGGTTAGCCATACTATCGCTATGTCCCCGAGACCTTTCCACACCTCAATGGGGATACAATCAGGGCCCATCGCCTTGCCTCCTTTCATACTTTTTAAAGCCTCCTTCACCTCAGACTCCTGGATGCGCCGCACAAAACACATGCTGGTCTCATCAAAGGAGTCATTCAGTTCAATGGTAGAACTCTCATTCTCCCCATTGAACAGCTTGTCAAAGTACTCCCGCCATCTATGCTTAATCTCTTCGTCCTTCACCAAGAGTTGGCCTGCTCCGTCCTTGATGCATTTGACTTGGCCAATATCCCTCGTCTTCCTCTCCCGGATCTTAGCCATATTATAGATGTCCCTTTCGCCTTCCTTCGTGCCTAACCGTTGGTAGAGGTCCTCATATGCCCGACCCCTTGCTTCACCAACAGCTCGCTTTGCGGCCTTCTTCGCCATCTTGTACTTCTCTATGTTGTTTGCACTCCTATCCAGGTATAGGCGTCTGAAGCAATCTTTCTTCTCTTTAAGTGCCTTTTGGACATCGTCATTCCACCACCAGGTATCCTTATCTTCGCTTTTCCTTCCCCTGGACACTCCAAACTCCTCCGAGGCCACCTTAAGAATGCAAGTCGCCATCTTCATCCACACATTGTCCGCATCCCCTCCTTCCTCCCAAGGGCCCTCCTTAAATACCCTCTCCTTGAACACCTGAGCTACCTCCCCCTTGAGCTTCCACCACTTCGTTCTAGCGACCTTGGCACGCTTATCCCGCTGGACACGAATCCGAAAGCGGAAGTCAGCAACCACCAGCTTATGCTGGGGTACAACACTCTCCCCAGGTATCACCTTACAGTCTAGGCACGCACGCCTATCTTCTCTTCTCGAGAGGATGAAATCAATCTGGCTAGAGTGTTGGCCACTACTAAAAGTCACCAAATGTGATTCTCTCTTTCTAAAGAGGGTGTTAGCTACAATCATGTTGTAGGATAGAGCAAAGCTTAAGACATCTTCTCCTTCTTGATTCCTGATGCCATAGCCAAAGCCCCCATGCGCCCCTTCAAAACTTGTGTTAGATGTACCCACGTGGCCATTGAGGTCTCCTCCTATGAAGAGCTTCTCACCAATCGGTACACTCCTAACCATGTCTTCCAAGCCTTCCCAGAACTCCCACTTGGTGTTTTCATTGTGGCCTACTTGCGGGGCATATGCGCTGATAACATTGAGAACCAAGTCCTCAGCTACCAGCTTGACCAGGATAATCCGGTCCCCACGTCTCCTGACGTCTACCACTCCATACTTGAGGCTCTTGTTGATCAAGATGCCTACGCCATTTCTGTTTGCAGCCGTCCCCGTGTACCACAGCTTGAAGCCGGTATCCTCCACCTCCTTCGCCTTCTGTCCTCTCCATTTGGTTTCTTGGACGCAAAGGATATCAACACCTCTCCTCACTGCTGCATCAACTAGCTCCCGAAGCTTCCCTGTCAGAGACTCACATACTTATTGTAAAAATCTATTAGTTATCGAAACAAAGTACTGCGTGCATGCTCCTAGGGGGATAGATTGGTAGGAAAAAACCATCGCTCTTCCTCGACCGCCACTCATAAGGAAGACAATCAATAAACAAATCATGCTCCAACTTCATCACATAACGGTTCACCATACGTGCATGCTACGAGCATCACAAACTTTAACACAAGTATCTCTCAAATTTACAATTACTCTACTAGCATGACTCTAATATTACCATCTTCATATCTCAAAACAATCATAAAGAATCAAACTTCTCATAGTATTCAATGCACTTCATATGAAAGTTTTTATTATACCCATCTTGGATGCCCATCATATTAGGATTAATTTTATAACCAAAGCAAATTACCATGCTGTTCTAAAAGACTCTCAAAATAATATAAGTGAAGCATGAGCGTTCAACCATTTCTATAAAATAAAGCCACCGCCGTGCTCTAAACAGATATAAGCGAAGCACTAGAGCAATATTGTCTAGCTCAAAAGAAATATGTGAAGCACATAGAGTATTCAAACAAATCACTATTCATGTGTGTCTCTCTCAAAAGGTGTGTACATCAAGGATTATTGTGGTAAACTAAAAAGCAAAGACTCAAACCATACAAGACGCACCAAGCAAAATTGCCCTAGGTCTTCGTGAGCAAGCAAGTTGGATGCACACCCACTTAGTTTCTTTTTGAGCTTGCATACACTTATAGCTCTAATGCATATGTTGCATGGAAATCCCTATTCACTCACATTGATATCTACTGATGGGCATCTCCATAGCCCATTGATACGCCTAGTTGATGTGAGACTATCTTCTCCTTTGTGTCTTCTCCACAACCACCATTCTTTTCCAACTATAGTGATATGTCCATCGCTCACGCTCATGTATTGCGTGAAAGTTGAAAAAGTTTGAGAATACTAAAGCATCAAACAATTGTTTGGCTGAAACTGGGGTTGTGCATGATTTAAATATTTTTGTGATGAAGATAGAGCATAGACTATGATTTTGTAGGGATAACTTTCTTTTGCCATGTTATTTTGAGAAGACATGATTGTTTTGTTAGTATGCTTGAAGTATTATTGTTTTTATGTCAATAATAAACTTTTGTTTTGAATCTTATGGATCTGAATATTCTTGCCACAATAAAGAAGATTACATTGATAAATATGTTAGGTAGCATTCCACATCAAAAATTCTGTTTTTATCATTTACCTACTCGAGGACGAGCAGGAATTAAGCTTGGGGATGCTGATACATCTCCAACATATCTATAATTTTTGATGTATTCATGCCATGTTTATAATATTATTACATGATTTAGGTATGATTTGGTTAGAACTAACCCGGACTGACACTTTTCCAGTAGAACTATCGTTGTTTTGTTTTTGGGCAGAAATAGAAGTTCTCGGAATGCGTTGAAAATCAACGGAGACTATTTTTGGAAAATATAAAAATACTAGAGTGAAAAGCTACCAGAGGGGAGTCCTGAGGGAACCACGAGGGTGGAGGTGGACTCCCTGTGGGTCCCCCTGAAATGAAACCGACGCCAAACCCTCCTATAAATCCCCAAACTTCCAAAATGAAACCTAGATCAGGAGTTCCACCGCCGCAAGCCTCTGTAGCCACCAAAAACCAACCGGGACAATTTTTCGGCACCCTGCCGGAGGGGGATCCATCACCGGTGGCCATCTTCATCATCCCGGTGCTCTCCATGACGAAGAGGAAGTAGTTCACCCTCAGGGCTGGGGGTATGTACCAGTAGCTATGTGTTTGATCTCTCTCTCTCTCTCTCTCTCTCTCTTGTGTTCTTGATTTGGCACGATCTTGATGTACCGCGAGCTTTGCTATTATAGTTGGATCTTATGATGTTTCTCCCCCTCTACCTTCTTGTAATGGATTGAGTTTTTCCTTTGACGTTATCTTATCGGATTGAGTCTTTAAGGATTTGAGAACACTTGATGTATGTCTTGCATGTGCTTATCTGTGGTGACAACGGGATATTCATGTGATCCACTTGATTTATGTTTTGGTGATCAACTTGTCAGTTCGGTGACCTTGTCAACTTATGCATAGGGGTTGGCACACGTTTTTTTCTTGACTCTCCGGTAGAAACTTTGGGGCACTCTTTGAAGTTCTTTGTGTTGGTTCGATAGATGAATCTGAGATTGTGTGATGCATATCGTATAATCAAACCCGCTGATACTTGTGGTGACATTGGAGTATCTAGGTGACATTAAGGTTTTGGTTGATTTCTGTCTTAAGGTGTTATTTTACCATGAACTCTAGGGCAGTTTGTGACACCTACAGGAATAGCCCAATGGATTGATCGGAAAGAATAACTTTGAGGTGGTTTTGTACCCTACAATAATCTCTTCGTTTGTTCTCCGCTATTAGTGACTTTGGAGTGACTCTTTGTTGCATGTTGAGGGATAGTTATATGATCCAGTTATGTTATAATTGTTGAGAGAACTTGCACTACTGAAAGCAGGAACCCTAGGCCTTGTTTCGAAGCATTGCAATACCGTTTGTGCTCACTTTTATCATTAGTTACCTTGCTGTTTTTATATTTCCAGATTATAAAAACCTATATCTACCATCCATATTGCACTTGTATCACCATCTCTTCGCCAAACTAGTGCACCTATACAATTTACCATTGTATTGGGTGTGTTGGGGACACAAGAGACTCTTTGTTATTTGGTTGCAGGGTTGTTTGAGAGAGACCATCTTCATCCTACGCCTCCCACGGATTGATAAACCTTAGGTCATCCACTTGAGGGAAATTTGCTACTGTCCTACAAACCTCTGCACTTGGAGGCCCAACAACGTCTACAAGAAGAAGGTTGCGTAGTAGACATCATGCAGCACCCCTCTCCACAGTTTATTCCTTTGTCTAGTTTTCCGCAGTGCACAACGAAGCCCTGTGGGAACAAGTTCACCACCACCGTCACCACGCCGTTGTGCTGCCGAAACTCATCTACTACTTCACCCGTCTTGCTGGATCAAGATGGCGAGGACGTCATCGAGCTGAATGTGTGTTGAATGCGGAAGTGTTGTACGTTCGGTACTTGATTGGTTGGACCGCGAATGCGAATGTGTTTGACTACATCAACTGTGTTGTTAAGTGATTCATCTTTACGGTCTACGAGGGTATGTAGACATGCTCTCCCCTCTCTTAGCTAGGCAGCTCCATGGATAGATCTTGCATGTGCATATAATTTTTTTGTTTTCCATGCAACGTTCCCCAACAGTGGTATCCGAGATAGGTCTATGCGTAGATGGTATGCACGAGTAGAACACAAAGAAGTTGTGGGCAGTGATGGTTATACTGCTTACCACCAACGCCTTATTTTGATTCAGTGGTATTGTGGGATGAAGCTGCCCAGACCAACCTTACATGTCCACGCACATGAGACCGGTTCCACCGACTGATATGCAGCTTGTTATGCATAAAGGTGGCTGGCGGGTGTCTGTTTCTCCTACTTTAGTTGAATCGAATTTGACTATGTACGGTCCTTGAGAAGGTTAAAATAGCAAACTTGATAAATCACTATTGTTGTTTTTGCGTAGGTAAGAATGGTTGTTGCTAGTTGCCCGTAGCAGCCACGTAAAACTTGCAACAACAAAGTAGAGGATGTCTAACTTGTTTTTGTGGGGTATGTTGTATGTGATGATCATGTTTTGTAATATCGACAACCGGTAGGAGCCTTAGGATTGTCTCTTAATTATTGTATGAAATGCAAGCGCCATGTAATTGCTTTATTTTATTGCTATGCTTTAGCAATAGTTGTAGAAGCAATAGTTGGTGAGACGGCCCCGACGCAACGATGGAGATCAACGTGTCGAGCCGGTGACAATGGAGATCATGACGATGCTTTGGAGATGGAGATCAAAAGCACAAGATGATGATGGTCATATCATGCCACTTATTTTGATTGCATGTGATGTTTATCCTTTATGCATATTATTTTGCTTAGAACTATGGTAGCACTATGCTACCTCTTGAGCTTGCGTTGGTTTTTCCCTTGAAGAGGAAAGGGTGATGTAGGAAAGTAGCGTAAGTATTTCCCTCAGTTTTGAGAACCAAGGTATCAATCCAGTAGGAGACGACACACAAGTCACCGAGTACCTGCACAAACAATCAAGAACCTTGCAACCAACGCGATAAAGTGGTTATCAATCCTTTCACGGTCACTCGCGAAAGTGAGATCTGATAGATATAGTAAAGTAAATATTATTGGTATTTTTGTTGTATAGATTGGAAAGTAAAGATTGAAAAATAGTAAATGAGATTTAAAGAGATGTAATATAATGGAAAAGAGACTTTAATATAATGGAAAAGAGACCCGGGGGCCATAGGTTTCACTAGTGGCTTTTCTCGAGATGGCATGTATTACGGTGGGTGAACAAATTACTGCCGAGCAATTGATAGAAAAGCGCATAATTATGAAGATATCTAAGGCAATGATCATGAACATAGGCATCACATCCATGTCAAGTAGACCGAAACGATTCTGCATCTACTATTATTACTCCACACATCGACCGCTATCCAGCATGCATCTAGTATTAAGTTCATAAGAACGGAGTAACGCATTAAGCAAGATGACATGATGTAGAGGGATAAACTCAAGCAGTATGATATAAACCCCATCTTTTTATCCTCGATGGCAACAATACAATACGTGCCTTGCCGCCCCTACTGTCACTGGGAAAGGACACCGCAAGATTGAACCCAAAGCTAAGCACTTCTCCCATGGCAAGAAAGATCAATATAGTAGGCCAAACTAAACCAATAATTCGAAGAGACTTGCAAAGATATCAAGTCATGCATATAAGAATTCATAGAAGAACCAAATAATATTCAAAGATAATCTTGTTCATAAATCCACAATTCATCGGATCTTGGCAAACACACCGCAAAAGAGTATTACATTGAATGGATCGCCAAGAACATCGAGGAGAACTTTGTATTGAGAAACAAAGAGAGAGAAGAATACATCTAGCTAATAACTATGGACCCGAAGGTATGTGGTAAACTACTCACACTTCATTGGAGAGGCAATGGTGTTGATGTAGAAGCCCTCCGTGATCGATTCCCCCTCTGGCGGATCACCGGAAAAGGCCCCAAGATGGGATCTCACAGGTACAGAAGGTTGCGGCGGTGGAAAAGTGGTTTCGTGGCTCCCCCTGATGTTTCTAGGGTATAAGAGTATATATAGGTGAAAGAAGTACGTCGGTGGAGCTACGAGGGGCCCACGAGGGTGGGGGCGCGCCTACCCCCTGGGCGCGCCCTACTGCCTCATGGATGCCTCATGGCGTTTCTGACTTCAGCTCCAAGTCTTCTGGTTTGCTTTTGGTCCAAGAAAGATCATCGCGAAGGTTTCATTCCATTTGGACTCCATTTCGTATTCCTTTTCTGCAAAACTCTAAAATAGAAAAAATCAGAAACTGGCACTGGGCCTCCGGTTAATAGGTAAGTCCCAAAAATAATATAAAAGAGCATATTAAAGCCCATTAAATATCCAAAACAGATAATATAATAGCATGGAACAATAAAAAATTATAGATACGTTGGAGATGTATCACATTATAAGATGATCCCTTCACTAAATTTCAAGATAAAAGTGTTCTCCCCGAGTATGCACTATTGCCAAAGTTCATCATTTTGAAGCACCTCGTGATGATCGGGTGTCATAGACTCTACGTTCACATAAAACGGGTGTAAAATAGTTTTGCACATGCAGAATACTTTGGTTAAACTTGATGAGCCTAGCATGTACATACATGGTCTCGGAACACTGGAGACTGAAGGTCGAACATGAGTCATATAGTATATATGATCAAAATAGCTACGTTCACCATTGATGACTACCCCATCTCACGTGATGATCGGACATGGGTTAGTTGATTTGGATCATGTATCACTTAGATAACTTGAGGGATGTTATTTTAAGTGGGAGTTCATTAGTAACTTAATTAATTTAACTCAATTTATTAATTGTTTTTGCATATCTATGTTGTAGATCAATGGCCCTGCTACCTTTCCCTTGAATTTTAATGTGTTACTAGAGAAAGCTAAGTTGAAAGATGATGGTAGCAACTACACAGACTGGGTCCATAACTTGAGAATTATCCTCATTGCCGCATAGAAGAATTATGCCCTTGATGCACCGCTAGGTGATAGACCTGCTGTAGGAGCTACTGCAGATGTTATGAAAGTCTGGCATGCTCGATTGGATGATTAGTCAATAGTTTAATGTGCCATGCTTTACGGATTATAACCGATACTTCAAATACGTTTTGAACACCACGAAGCATGTGAGATGTTCCAAGAGCTGATTGATATCCGTGAGCCAAGCAAGTCATGTAAATCTGAGGAGGAGACAAACCGGTCATGGAACATTGCTCATCTTTGGCCTTACTACACATGAGTCATCGTCCCTCATCATTGTGCATACCTTTATCAATGTATATACTTTGTGATCAAATTAATAAAGTTGGCATCCCCAAGTTCGAGGTCTCTGTCGATTTTCATCTCACATGAGTCTTTTCTGGTGAATAATAAGGTCATTTGGTGGCTTCCCTCTCTATGAGCATAGCTTTATAACCCTCTTGATCGGCTCTACATGCCATCTTTGTCACTTGGGGATTCCCGCTCTATGAGCATAGCTTTATAACCCTCTTGATTGGCTCTACATGCCACCTTGTGAGTTCCTTCCTTGATACATAATGCCTTGGTAAATTGTATCCTCTCCTTTTGTCAACCATGCTCCATTTACGAGCTTGTGTTAGTTACTCCTGAAGTTCGTGGTATATGTTCCTAAGATGCCCTGATGAGTTGAACCTATGCCTTTTCTAATCTGTGTGAACTCGGAAACTTCTACGGATCATACTCTATAATTGGTGTTATGCCAGATAGAATTTCAACACTACAACTTTTTCGAAAGTGAGAAGTGAATGAAAGATTATGCATTGGAGAAGTGGGAGTCAACCTTGAACTCTGTGTTCATGCCCATGGACACGATGTAGATCCTATCATGGAATCTTCTTGTAATAATAATTATTTCCTTGATAAAATATCATCTGGTATCCGTGAAATGATCCCTTGCAATCGTGGTTCCGACCATATTTTCTCATTGATTCCATTTCTCAGTCAAGTTAAAGCACTTGTCTTCTGTAGATCAATACATCTCCTCAACCTCTATTTGATCTTCCTTCGAGTATTACCCTCCAGTATCTCGAGAATATCAAAGAACTGTGTTGCTTCCTATGAGTCTTCATGTAGTATTGCTTCTCACCAATTTCGGATTTCCCTCGGGTTCTGAGTTATTAAGTCACTTGAGAACACCGATAAGTGAATCGATTCTGCACTCCGATTCAATAAGTCTAAGTAATTTTGTTTGCTTACGAGTTTAATAATCTTTCAAGTCATTCCTAGCCTGATCGGCTATAACATTATTGTGCTAAATTTTCACTGTGCTACCTGGTCCTTCTTCCCGAAGCACAATTTTTGACGATGAGCTAAGTTTATGTTGATCTTCCTCATCATATCATTTCGCCTTGAACAACAAGTTTGATTTCGAGTTGTGTCGTACCCGTGGTTCCAATAACCTTTTGCTTCATCATTCCTTTGACTTGATGTCATCACCGATTGATTACATCTTCATGAAATCTCTCGACAATTGTGTCGTGATCATCATCAACAATCTGAGCTCTTCCAGGATATCAATCGAATTCATGACGAGAAATACCATCCTTGCCCTTCGATGATTTGTGTTGTCATCAACAACATTCTTGTCTTCACCCCAAACACGAACTTGTTGACATAAATTTTGGAAATACATCCTTTTTGACATGTAGGTGGATTACTGCTGAATCCATCGACCACATCATCATCTTTTCCTTGCTGAAATTTTATGACTTATTTTATAAGTTGTTTATGATGGATCCTTTGTGAATCCAAAGTCTGGCCTTTACCTGATGACCATGTCAATGCTATTCCGAAGCATGACTGTGGTACTCAAACTCCCACAAGAACTTTGGAAGCATAATGCTAAATGTTTCTTGATCAAATATCCAAACACCATTTTATGGGTAACATCAGGAGTTTCATCACCCTTTTTTTCCAAATGGTCATCTGCTTGTTGTCTTGATGGGTATATTGATGACCCACAAGTATAGGGGATCTATTGTAGTCCTTTCGATAAGTAAGAGTGTTGAACCCAACGAGGAGCAGAAGGAAATGACAAGCGGCTTTCAGTAAGGTATTCTCTGCAAGCACTGAAATTATCGGTTACAGATAGTTTTGTGATAAGGTAATTCGTAACGGGTAACAAGTAACAAAGTAACTAAGGTGCAGCAAGGTGGCCCAATACTTTTTGTAGCAAAGGTCAAGCCTGGACAAACTCGTATATAAAGCAAAGTGCTCCCGAGGACACATGGGAATTTCTGTCAAGCTAGTTTTCATCATGCTCATATGATTCACGTTTGTTACTTTGATAATTTGATATGTGGGTGGACCGGTGCTTGGGTACTGCCCTTACTTGGACAAGCATCCCACTTATGATTAACCCCTCTTGTAAGCATCCGCAACTACGAAATAAGAATTAAGGTAAACCTAACCATAGCATGAAACATATGGATCCAAATCAGCCCCTTAGGAAGCAATGCATAAACTAGGGTTTAAGCTTCTGTCACTCTAGCAACCCATCATCTACTTATTACTTCCCAATGCCTTCCCCTAGGCCCAAATCATGGTGAAGTGTCATGTAGTCAACGTTCACATAACACCACTAGAGGAGAGACAAAATACATCTCATCAAAATATCGAACGAATACCTAATTCACATGACTACTTATAACAAGACTTCTTCCATGTCCTCGGGAAAAAACGTAACTACTCACAAATCATATTCATGTTCATAATCAAAGGGGTATTGAATAGAATTAAGGATCTAAACATATGATCTTTCACTGAATAAACCAACTAGCATCAACTACAAGGAGTAATCAACACTACTAGCAACCCACAGGTACCAATCTGAGGTTTTGAGACAAAGATCGGATACAAGAGATGAACTAGGGTTTGAGAGGAGATGGTGCTGATGGAGATGTTGATGGAGATTGACCCCCGCTCGATGAGAGGATCGATGGTGATGACGATGGTGACGATTTCCCCCTCACGGAGGGATGTTTCCCCGACAGAACAGCTCCGCCGGAGCCCTAGATTGGTTCCGCCAAGGTTCCGCCTCGAGACGGCGGCGCTTCATACTGAAAGCTTCCTTATGATTTTTTCCAGGGCAAAAGACACCATATATAAGAAGATGGGAATCGGGGGCCTGCCTGGTGGCCCACAAGGCAGGGGGCGTGCCTAGGGGTGTAGGGCGCGCCCTCCACCCTCGTGGCTGCTGGGTGGCCCCCCTCTAGTGCTTTCTTCGCCCAATATTTTTAATATATTCCAAAACTGACTTTCGTGGAGTTTCAAGACTTTTGGAGTTGTGCAGAATAGGTCTCTAATATTTTCTCCTTTTCCAGCCCAGAATTCTAGCTTGCAGCATTCTCCCTCTTCATATAAACCTTGTAAAATAAGAGAGAAAAGGCATACGTATTGTGACATAACGTGTAGTAAATGTCGGTGTCAAAACCGGCGGATCTCGGGTAGGGGGTCACAAACTATGCGTCTAAGAATCGAAGGTAACAGGAGGCTGGGGACACGGTGTTTACCCTGGTTCGGGCCCTCTTAATGGAGGTAATACCCTACTTCTTGCTTGATTGACTTTGATGAGTATAGGGGTTACAAGAATTGATCTACCTCGAGATCGTAATGGCTAAACCCTAAATGCCTTGCTTGTATGATTGTTCTTGCCCTACGGACTAAACCCTCTGGTTTATATAGAAACTAAAGGGATCTAGGGTTGTACATAGTCGGTTTACAGAGAAAGGAAGGTGCATGATCTGAACACCAAGCTTGCCACCCACGCCAAGGAGAGTCCCATCCGGACACGGGGAAATGTCTTCAATCTAATATCTTCACGACCCATTAGTCCGGCCCATGTCACATAGCCTGGACGCCCGAGGACCCCTTAGTCGAGGAGTCCCTCAGTAACAGCCCATAATGCAATAAATATCTATATAAAAGCATGACGCAAAATGGATGTATCAACTCCCCCAAGCTTAGACCTTGGTTGTCCTCAAGCGAAAGCCGATATCAAAAAAATATGTCCACATGTTTAGAGATAGAGGTGTCGATAAAATAAAATACGGACATGAGGGCATCATGATCATTCTTAGAATAACAACATATATATTGACATATGATTTCTTATGCTAAAGTAACAATCTATTCACAATGTAAAGTATGAACAAGAAACTTCATTGAAAACTAGCAAACTATAATCTCAGTCATTGAAGCAATTGCAATTTATCATAACATCGGAAAGAGTCAATATAAGAGCTTATCAGCAAGTCCACATACTCAACTATCATTTAATCTTTCACAATTGCTAACACTCACGCGATACTTATGGGTATGAAGTTTCAATCAGACACAGAGGAAGATAGGGGCTTATAGTTTCGCCTCCCAACCTTTTACCTCAAGGGTAATGTCAACAATAATACTTTATAAAAACCCACATCCAAGTGGATATATATATATATATATATATATATATATATATATATATCAAGATCTTTCCAACACATAGTTCTTTCCAAAGGATAAAGTGTAAAAAGGAAAGGTGAAGATCACCATTACTCTTGTATGAGGGTAGAAGGTAAAAATAAAATATAGGCCCTTCGCAGAGGGAAGCAGAGGTTGTCATGCGCTTTTATGGTTGGATGCACAAAATCTTAATGCAAAAGAACGTCACTTTATATTGCCACTTGTGATAAGGAACTTTGTTATGCAGTCTGTCGCTTTTATTTCTTCCATATCACAAGCTCGTATAAAGCTTATTTTCTCCACACTAATAGATCATACATATTTAGAGAGCAATTTTTATTGCTTGCACCGATGACAACTTACTTGAAGGATCTTACTCAATCCATAGGTATATATGGTGGACTCTCATGGCAAAATTGGGTTTAGGGATGTTTGGAAGGACAAGTAGTATCTCTAGTTGGTGCAAAGAATTTGGCTAGCATGAGGGGAAAGGCAAGCTCAACATGTTGGATGATCCATGACAATATAACTCTTCCTTGTCCAACATCAACTTTTTAGCATGTCATATTTTAATGAGTGCTCACAATCATAAAAGATGTCCAAGATAGTATATTTATATGTGAAAACCTATCTTTCTTTATACTTCCTATTAATTGCAACGATGACTAAAACTATGTTTGTCAACTCTCAGCAACTTTCATTCATCATACTCTTTATATGTGAAGTCATTACTCTCCATAAGATCAATATGATTGTTTTATTCTTTCTTTTATTCCCTCAAGATCATAGCAAGATAGCAAAAGCCCTCAACTCAAAACTAATCTTTATTATATATAACTCATGGAATCGATTACATAGATAGGGATCAACACAAAACTCAAAGCTAGATCATGCTAAAACTTTATTCTACTAGATCAAGATATAACCAAAAGGATCGAACTAAGAAAAATAGTAAAGATAGAAGTGTGATGGTGATACGATACTGGGGCGCCTCCCCCAAGCTTAGCAGTTGCCAAGGGGAGTGCCCATACCCATGCATTTATGTCTCTTTCTTCTGAGGTGTTGATGTGATATTCTTGGTGATGATGCCCCTTAGGATATGATTCTCTTCCTCGAGCTTATTGACTTGCTGCTTAAGATCCATTATTTCCTTACAAAGTTTACCCATGATGGATAAAGCTCCTTTCACCCATGGATGTTGCATAGCTGCGGGAGAACAAGTTACACTCTTTTTCATATTTTCATAAGAAAGAAATTTGGCATTGGGAGGGATGACCGAATTGGGAACTGTTGAGCTCTGAACTTCCTCCATGAATCTGGCTTGGAGACAAGAGGTAACTTCTTGATCCTCCTCCATGGAATCTATCCTTTTCAAGTCGGCTTCCAACTCTTCCTCCGTTGATGGCCCAAAATAGTCAGCATCGCTGTTTGCTCTTGGCCCCGGTGTCGGATGAGATACCCGACTCTCCCTGACTGACTCTTGAGAAGACATCTTGCTCTAAATCTGCTGCAGAAACAAATCAAAACAAAAACATAGGGTTTCGTCGTGGTACGGTAGTCAAAACCTTTGGGAGATTATATAATGATTTTTTACCGACCAAAAGAAGTATCGTGCAAGAAAACGGAGTCCGAAGGGCACACGGGGTGTCCACGAGTCAGGGGGCATGCCCAGGGGGGTAGGGCGCGCCCTCCACCCTCTTGGATGCCCCATGTATCCTTAGGACTGCTTCTTATTTTCCTAATTTTTAAATATTCCAAAACGGAGAAAAATTGCTATTTGAGCAGTTTTGGAGTCGGTTTACTTACCGTACCACATACCTATTCCTCTTCGGAGTCTGAAACGTTCTGGAAAGTGTCCCTTATGTACTCCTTCGGGGTTATGGTGTCAATGACATTGGTTTCAACATTTATGGGATTACCTGAGATATAATGTTTGATTCTTTTACCGTTCACCACCTTCGGATTTGTGCCTTCGGCGTTGTTGATTTTTATGGCACCGGCACGATAGATCTCCTCGATCACATAAGGACCTTCCCATTTAGAGAGAGGTTTTCCTGCAAAAAATCTTAAACGAGAGTTGTATAGCAACACATAATAACCTACATTAAACTCATGCTTTTGTATCCTTTTGTCATGCCATCTTTTAACTTTTGCTTTAAACAGTTTGGCATTCTCATAGGCCCGGGTTCTCCATTCATCAAGTGAGCTAATGTCAAATAGCCTCTTCTCACCGGCAAGTTTGAAATCATAATTGAGCTCTTTAATGGCCCAATATGTCTTATGTTCTAGTTCGAGAGGTAAGTGACATGCTTTTCCACAAACCATTTTATATGGAAACATACTCATAGGATTTTTATACGCAGTTCTATAGGCCCACAATGCATCATCAAGTTTCTTGGACCAATTCTTTCTGGATCTATTAACAGTCTTTTGCAAGATCAATTTAATCTCTCTATTACTCAATTCTACTTGACCGCTAGACTGGGGGTGATATGGAGATGCAATTCTATGATTAACATCATACTTAGCAAGCATTTTACGAAAAGCACCATGAATAAAATGTGAACCATCATCAGTCATTAAGTATCTAAGGACTCCAAACCTCGGAAAAATAACTTATTTAAGCATCTTAATAGAAGTGTTATGATCAGCACTACTAGTTGGAATAGCTTCTACCCACTTAGTAACGTAACCAGCAGCAACTTAAATATGTGTATACTCATTAGAGGAAGGAAAACGTCCCATATAATCAAAGCCCCAGGCATCAAATGGTTCAATAACAAGTGAATAGTTCATAGACATTTCTTGACGTCTACTAATATTGCCAATTCTTTGACATTCCTCACAAGACAAGACAAACTTACGAACATCTTTGAAAAGTGTAGGCCAATAAAAACCGGATTGCAATACCTTATGTGCAGTTCTATCTCCAGCGTGGTATCCTCCATAAGCCTCGGAGTGACACTTGTGTATGATCTGTTCCTGTTCATGCTCAGGTACACAACGTCTAATAACACCATCTACTCCTTCTTTATAAAGGTGAGGGTCATCCCAGAAGTAATTTCTTAAATCATAGAAACACTTTTTCTTTTGCTGGTATGTGAAACTAGGTGGTATGAATTTAGAAACAATGTAATTATCATAGTCAACATACCATGGAGTAGTACGAGAAGCATTTATGACAGCTAATTGTTCATCAGGAAAGCTATCATCAATAGGTAGTGGGTCATCAAGAACATTTTCTAACCTAGACAAGTTGTCTGCAACGGGGTTCTCAGCTCCCTTTTTATCAATAATATGCAAATCAAATTCTTGTAGCAAGAGAACCCATCTAATAAGTCTAGGTTTAGCATCTTTCTTTTCCATAAGGTATTTAAAAGCAGCATGATCAGTGTGAACATTTACTTTGGAATCAACAATATAAGGTCTGAACTTATCACAAGCAAATACAACTGCTAAAAATTCTTTTTCAGTAGTAGCATAATTTCTTTGGGCACTGTCTAGAGTTTTAATAGCATATTTGATAACATTTAATTTCTTATCAAGTCTTTGTCCTAGAACAGCACCAACAACATAATCACTAGCATCATACATGATTTCAACGGGTAAATTCCAATCGGATGGCTGAACAATAGGTGCAGAAATCAAGGCTTTCTTAAGTATTTCAAATGCTTCTACACAATCATCATCAAAGACAAAAGGAACATTTTTCTATAAGAGGTTAGTCAGGGGCCTAGAAATTTTAGAGAAGTCTTTAATGAACCTCCTATAAAAACCGGCATGACCAAGGAAACTTCCTATACGTTTGATGTCCTTAGGACACGACATCTTTTCAATAGCATCAACTTTAGCTTTATCAACTTCAATACCTCTTTCAGAAATTTTATGCCCCAAGACAATACCTTCATTAACCATAAAGTGGCACTTCTCACAATTCAAGACAAGATTAGTTTCTTCACATCTCTGCAAAACTCTATCAAGGTTGCTTAAGCAATCATCAAAAGAAGTTCCATACATAGAGAAATCATCCATGAAAACCTCAACAATCTTCTCGCAGAAGTCAGATAATATAGCAGTCATACATCTTTGAAAGGTAGCAGGTGCATTGCATAAACCAAAAGGCATACATCTATAAGCAGAGGTACTGAAAGGGCAAGTAAAAGTGGTTTTATCCTAATCCTCTTTTGACACATGTATTTGAGAAAACTAGAATAACCATCTAGAAAAAAATGAGTATGTTTGGAAAGTCTTTCTAGCATTTGATCAATAAAAGGTAGAGGGTTATGATCTTTTCTAGTAGCTTTATTTAATTTGCGGAAATCAATTACCATTCTATAACTTGTAACAATTCTTTGTGGGATCAACAAATCTTTATCATTAGGAACAACAGCAATACCTCCCTTCTTAGGGACGCAATGGAAAAGACTTACCCACTGACTATCAGCAACATGATAAATTATACCTGCCTCCAGAAGCTTTAGTATTTCATTTCTTACCACTTCTTTCATCTTAGGATTTAACTGGCGTTGGTGATCAACAACAGGTTTAGCATCATTCTCCAATTTTATTTTGTGCTGGCATAGAGTGGGGCTAATTCCCTTAAGATCATCAAGAGTATATCCAATAGCAGCACTGTGCTTCTTCAGAGTTTTCAATAATATCTCTTCTTCATGCTCTGAAAGGTTAGCACTAATAATAATAGGATATATATTCTTTTCATAAAGATAAGCATATTTAAGAGTATCAGGTAATTGTTTAAGCAAGTTGTGTTTCAAAATAGGTCCATGTTTAAATAATACTTCATCTATTTCCCTTCTTTCATTATTAAACATATCATTTTCATGGTCTAGCAAATATTATTCTAAAGGATCATTAGGAGGCACGCCAATAGAAGCAAGACCAATAATTTCATCTTTACTAGGCAATTCTTTATCATGAGGTTGTCTATGAAATTTATCAAAATTAAAATCATGAGACATATCCCCTAAACCAATAGTGACAATATCTTTTTCGCAGTCTATCTTAGCATTCACAGTATTCAAGAAGGGTCTACCAAATATAATGGGACAAAAGTCATCTTGTGGGGAACCAAGAACAAGAAAATCAGTAGGATATTTAATTTTCCCACACGAGACTTCAATATCTCTAACAATCCCAATTGGTGAAATAGTATCTTTATTAGCAAGCTTAATTGTAACATCAATACCTTCTATCTCAGCAGGTGCAATATCATGCATAATTTCTTTGTATAAGGTGTGGGGTATTGCACTCGCACTAGCACCCATATCACATAAACCATGATAACAATGATCTCCTATTTTAACAAAAACAACAGGCATGCCAACAACAGGTCTATGTTTATTTTTAGTATCATGTCTAGCAATTCTAGCAGCTTCATCACAGAAGTAAATAACATGCCCATCAATATTATCGACCAAGAGATCTTTAACCATAGCAATACTAGGTTCAACTTTAATTTTCTCAGGGGGTGTAGGTGTTCTAGCATTACTCTTATGAACCACAGTTGAAGCTTTAGCATGATCCTTTATTCTAACAGGGAAAGGTGGTTTCTTAATATAAGCATTAGGAACAATAGGATCAACATTATAGGTGATAGTCTTTTCTTCAACTTTAATAGGTTCTACTACTTTTACTTAATTGGGAGGATGATATTTAAACCACTTCTCCTTAGGGAGATCAACATGAGTAGCAAATGATTCACAGAAAGAAGCTACTATCTCAGAGTCAAGTCTATATTTACTGCTAAATTCATGAAAAGCATCGGTATCCATAAAAGATTTAACACAATCAAACTTAGGTGTTATACCTGACTCCTTACGTTCGTCGAGTTCCCAATCTTTAGAGTTGTATTTAATTCATTCCAATAAATCCCATCTGAATTCAATAGTCTTCCTCATAAAAGAACCAGTACAAGAAGTATCAAGCATGGAGCGATTATTGAGAGAAAGCCGAGCATAATTTTTTTGAATAATAATTTCTCTTGAGAGCTCGTGATTGGGGCATGAATATAACATTGACTTAAGACTCCCCCAAGCTTGAGCGATACTTTCTTCTTTGCGAGGCCAAAAATTATATATATAATTACGATCATGATGAACCAGATGCATAGGATAAAACTTCTGATGAAATTCCAATTTCAATCGCTTGTAGTTCCGTGATCCAATATCATCACATGGCCTAAACCATGTCAATACCTTTCCCTTCAAAGATAAAGGGAAGACCTTCTTCTTGATAACATCCTCGGGCATACCTGCAAGCTTAAATAATCCACAAAGTTCATCCACATAGATTAGGCGCATATTAGGATATAATGTTCCATCTCCTGTATAGGGATTAGCTAGCAGTTTCTCTATCATACCCGGAGAATTTCAAAGTAAATATTTTTAGTAGGTGCAGTAGGTTGAGGAGCAACTCTTTACTCTTCTGATCGGGGTGAAGATACCCTGAACAAGCCTCTCAAAGGATTATTTTCCATAGTAACAAGTAAAGGTAAATTTCAGCACACTATATAAATTTTCCTTACCAAATTCCACCTACCAAAGGCGCTTCACTCCCCGGCAACGGTGCCAGAAAAGAGTCTTGATGACCCACAAGTATAGGGGATCTATCATAGTCCTTTCGATAAGTAAGAGTGTCAAACCCAACAAGGAGCAGAAGGAAATGACATGCGATTTCCAGTAAGGTATTCTCTGCAAGCACTGAAATTATCGGTAACAGATAATTTTGCGATAAAGTAATTCGTAACGGGTAACAAGTAACAAAGTAACTAAGGTGCAGCAAGGTGGCCCAATCCTTTTTGTAGCAAAGGACAAGCCTGGACAAACTCGTATATAAAGCAAAGGGCTCCCGAGGACACATGGGAATTTCTGTCAAGCTAGTTTTCATCATGCTCATATGATTCACGTTCGTTACTTTGATAATTTGATATGTGGGTGGACCGATGCTTGGGTACTACCCTTCCTTGGACAAGCATCCCACTTATGGTTAACCCCTCTCACAAGCATCCTCAAATACGAAAGAAGAATTAAGGTAACCTAACCATAGCATGAAACAAACGGATCGAAATCAGCCCCTTACGAAGCAACACATAAACTAGGGTTTAAGCTTCTGTCACTCTAGCAACCCATCATCTACTTATTACTTCCCAATGCCTTCCCCTAGGCCCAAATCATGGTGAAGTGTCATGTAGTTGACATTCACATAACACCACTAGAGGAGAGACAACATACATCTCATGAAAATATCGAACGAATACCAAATTCACATGACTACTTATAACAAGACTTCTCCCATGTCCTCAGGAACAAACATAACTACTCACAGATCATATTCATGTTCATAATCAGAGGGGTATTGAATAGCATTAAGGATCTAAACATAACCAACTAGCATCAACTACAAGGAGTAATCAACACTACTAGCAACCCACAGGTACCAATCTGAAGTTTTGAGACAAAGAACGGATACAAGAGATGAACTAGGGTTTCATAGGAGATGATGCCAATGGAGGTGTTGATGGAGATTGACCCCCTCTCGATGAGAGGATCGATGGTGATGATGATGGTGACGATTTCCCCCTCCCAGAGGGATGTTTCCCCGGCAGAACAGCTCCACCGGAGCCCTAGTTTGGTTCCGCCAAGGTTCCGCCTCGAGACGGCGGTGCTTCCTCCAGCAAGCTTCCTTATGATTTTTTTCCAGGGAAAAAGACACCATATAGCAGAAGATGGGCATCGAGGGCCTGCTTGGTGGCCCACGAGGCAAGGGGCGCGCCCAGGGGGGGTAGGGCGCGCCCTCCACCCTCTTGGCTGTAGGGTGGCCCAACTCCGATGCTTTCTTCGCCCAATATTTTTAATATATTCCAAAACTGACTTTTGTGGAGTTTCAAGACTTTTGGAGTTGTGCATAATAGGTCTCTAATATTTACTCCTTTTCCAGCCCAAAATTCCAGCTGCCGGCATTCTCCCTCTTCATGTAAACCTTGTAAAATAAGAGAGAAAAGGCATAAGTATTGTGACATAACGTGTAGTAGCAGCCCATAATGCAATAAATACCGATATAAATGCATGATGCAAAATGGACGTATCATATATCAATCTCTGCTTGTCCTTTGGAAGGGTATACTCTAATATTTGAGTATAAGCATCTTTTCCTTTCCATTTTTCTGATTAATATAACAATCACATTTTCCTTTCCATTGTTTTGTTTAACCTTTCTTGTGATCTATATGATATAAGCAGTAATGTTTACCTGCTTATGTAAACACCTTGGTGTACAACTCTGTCAGTAAAACCCTGTTAACATTGTTGATGACATTCCGGTAACCAACGATGGACGAGAACTTTTCCTGGTCTGCTTCGTTTCAACGAGCAGGAAAATGGTTCTCTTCGTCCCTCGCCCTTCGTACAAATGTTGTTGCCGACATAACTGAAAGGCTATCCCCAACATGCCTTGGTATCATGACCATGCAAGATTTCGGTGCCCTTTCTACTTCTAACCCAAATGGTGGGCCCATAACCCACAGTTCCATAGGATCAAAACCCGACTCTCCTGTACGTCCCTGTTTCCAAACGTAATTCCTCACACTGGCTTCGTATGTAATTCCCAAGCCACCTTCCTAAAGATGATCTACTTTGGTATCAAACGCAATATTTATTTCATTGCTCTGAACCCCTTTCACCTTCTGTGTAGGCATCAAATGATTGCTTACCCGTTTTAAACTTTCATACCCTCTTATAATGGTCTCGGTGTGTTTCATGTAATCTACTCGAGAGATACTTTTGCTTCTTCCCCTGATTTAGACGTCCGATGCTCAATCTTGTTAAAATTCGTCCTTATAAAGTTTTCCCCTCTTATCTTTCCATAAGTACGATAAAGATCCTAAAGGAAGGACGACAAAGTCATTATGATGCATTGACGTAGAGGAATGAAGGCATCAAAGAATGGGAATGACTTTTTCGAGAAGAGCAACCCAAAACGAAAAGATCTGTTAGAATTTCGTAACCATAACTTCCCTCCTTACTCCATCTCCTAAATCTCGGGACGAGATTTCTTGTAGTGGGGGAGAATTGTAACACCCCTGTGTAATGATGCTATAGTAATCCCTCAGGTCGAGCTAATCATTTTGCTAAAATAGTGCTTAGTCACTTTGATCAATATCTCATTTCAAATTCCAGTCAAATTCAAACTCAAATGTTAAGTGAAATTCAAAAGTTTTCAAACATGAAATCTAAACTGTTCATGATGTGGCAAATATTCTTCTGATAATATTGGTGGTGAACCAACATTTTTTTTCCAAAATGTCTAAGTGCCCTAAACTATTTAAAACAATTGCTAAAGCAATTAAATGAAATGCTTTTGAATTATAACAATTCTAAACTTAACTACCGAACTAATTGTTGTAGTAGCCTATATTATAATAATAATTTAGGTTCAAGTTTTGTATTTTATAAAACTGTTTTTCTTTTGAAAATAAGGGAAAACAGAAAAGGTTTTAAAGAAATAGTAAAACAAAGAAAAAGGAAAAGGAGAGAGGCCCATGATACGTCTCCAACGTATCTATAATTTATGAAGTATTCATGCTATTATATTATCTGTTTTAGTTGTTTAATGGGATTTATTATACACCTTTATATTATTTTTGGGACTAACCTATTAACCGGAGGCCCAACCCATATTGCTGTTTTGTGCCTATTTCAGTGTTTCACAGAAAAGGAATATCAAACAGAGTCCAAACGGAATGAAACCTTCGGGAGAGTTATTTTTGGAATAGAAGAAATCAAGGAGACTTTGAGTTGAAGCAAGGGAAGCTTCGAGGTGGCCACTAGGCAGGGAGGCGCCCCCCCTCTGGGCGCGCCCCCACCCTTGTGGGCCCCTCGAGGCTCCCCTGACCGACTTCTTTCGCCTATATATGTCCATATACCCTAAAAACATCGAGGAACACAATAGATCGGGAGTTCCGCCGCCGCTAGCCTCTATAGCCACCAAAAACCAATCGGGACCCTATTCCGGCACCCTGCCAGAGAGGGGATCCCTCACGGGTGGCCATCTTCATCATCCCGGTGCTCTCCATGACGAGGAGGGAGTAGTTCACCCTCGGGGCTGAGGGTATGTACCAGTAGCTATGTGTTTGATCTTTCTCTCTCTCTCTCGTGTTCTTGATTTGGCACGATCTTGATGTATTGCGAGTTTGCTATTATAGTTGGATCTTATGATGTTTCTCCCCCTCTACTCTCTTGTAATGGATTGAGTTTTCCCTTTGAAGTTATCTTATCAGATTGAGTCTTTAAGGATTGGAGAACACTCGATGTGTGTCTTGCCGTGCTTATCTGTGGTGACAATGGAATATTCACGTGATTCACTTGATGTATGTTTTGGTGATCAACTTGCGAGTTCAGTGACCTTGTGAACTTATGCATAGGGGTTGGCACATGTTTTGGTCTTGACTCTCCGGTAGAAATTTTGGGGCACTCTTTGAAGTACTTTGTGTTGGTTGAATAGATGGGTCTGAGATTGTGTGATGCATATCGTATAATCATGCCCACAGATACTTGAGGTGACAATGGAGTACCTAGGTGACATTAGGGTTTTGGTTGATTTGTTTCTTACTGTGTTATTCTAGTACGAACTCTATGATAGATCGAACGGAAAGAATAGCTTCGTGTTATTTTACTACAGACTCTTGAATAGATAGATCGGAAAGGATAACTTTGAGGTGGTTTCGTACCCTACCATAGTCTCTTCGTTTGTTCTCCGCTATTAGTGACTTCGGAGTGACTCTTTGTTGCATGTTGAGGGATAGTTATATGATCCAATTATGTTATTATTGTTGAGAGAACTTGCACTAGTGAAAGTATGAACCTTAGGCCTTGTTTCCTACCATTGCAATAATATTTATGCTCACTTTTATCGCTTGCTACCTTGCTGTTTTTATATTTTCAGATTACAAATACCTTTATCTACCATCCATATTGCACTTGTATCACCATCTCTTTGCCGAACTAGTGCACCTATACAATTTACCATTGTATTGGGTGTTTTGGGGACACAAGAGACTCTTTGCTATTTGGTTGCAGGGTTGTTTGAGAGAGACCATCTTCATCCTACACCTCCCACGGATTGATAAACCTTAGGTCATCCACTTGAGGGAAATTTGCTACTGTCCTACAAACCTCTGCACTTGGAGGCCCAACAACGTCTACAAGAAGAAGGTTGCATAGTAGACATCAAGCTCTTTTCTGGCGTCGTTGCCGGGGAGGTGAGTGCTTGAAGGTATATCTTTAGGTCTTGCAATCGAATCTTTTTGTTTCTTGTTTTATCACTAGTTTAGTCTATAAAAGAAAACTACAAAAAAATGGAATTGAGTTTGTCTCATATGCTTCATCTTTTAAATATCTTTCGTGAAAATGATGGAAAGGAAAATTGTGCGCAAGTGCTAGAAGAAGAAATCTATAAAATGTTTGGCACTAAATCTTTGAATGATGAGCATGATTGCAATATTATTAGTATGAATTATTCGAATACCCATGATTCTAATGATATGCAAAGCCACAAGCTTGGGGATGCTATGTTTGATGAATATGATATTTTGTGTCCCCCAAGTTTTGATGAGAATATTTATTATGATGAAAGCATGCCTCCTATTTATGATGATTAAATTGATGAAATTGGATTTGGAGAGGTCATGACTTTATTTAGTGATGAATCCACTATTTCGGAAGAGGTTCCAATTGATTATGATAACAAAGTTGCTATCTATGATGATTATTGTGATGACATGTATGCTATAAAGAAGAATGATAACCATGAAACTTGTCATCACGATTTTAGTATTCAATTGTATTATGCCTCACATGATAGTTATTTTGTTGAGTTTGTTCCCACTATTATTCATGAGAAGAAATTTGCTTATGTGGAGAGTAATAGAAAATCTAAGCTTGTAGATCATGAAAAGAATGCTTTAGTTGCTGGTTATATGGTTAAATTCATTCATGATGCTACTGAAAATTATTATGAGGGAGGAACATATGCTTGTTTTGCCTTCCTACGCTAGTTGATTATTGTTCCCATAATTTGTTTGTTCACAAAATCCCTATGCATAGGAAGTGGGTTAGACTTAAATATGCTAGTCATATTCTTCATGATGCTCTCTTTATGTTTCAATTCTTATCTTTTATGTGAGCATCATTAAAATCATCATGCCTAGCTAGGGGCGTTAAACGATAGCGCTTGTTGGGAGGCAACCCAACTTTATTTTTGTTCTTTACTTTTTGTTACTCTTTAGTAATAAATAATTCATCTAGCCTTTGTTTATATGTGGTTTTGTGTTTTAATTAGTGTTTGTGCCAAGTAGAACCTTTGGGAAGACTTGGGTGAAGTTTATGTGATCTTGCTATAGAAAATAGAAACTTTAGCGCTCACAAGATTAGCTGCCATTTTTTAATGGAGAGTGCTTTTAAGTTGTTTATTTTTGAAGATGATTAACAGAAAAATTCCTCAGGTCCACAAATTTATTTAAGAATTTTTGGAGTTATAGAAGTATACGTTTGATACAGATTACTACAGACTGTTCTGTTTTTGATAGATTCTGTTTTCTATGTGTTGTTTGCTTATTTTGATGAATCTATAAGTACTATCGGAGGGTATGAACCATAGAGAAGTTGGAGTACAGTATATATTACACCAATATGAATAAAAATGAGTTCATTACAGTACCTAAGTGGTTTTTTTTTCTTATACTAACGGAGCTTACGAGTTTTGTGTTGAGTTTTGTGTTGTGATGTTTTCAAGTTTTGGGTGAAGATTCGATGGACTATGGAATAAGGAGTGGAAAGAGCCTAAGATTGGGGATGTACAAGGAAACCACCAAGAGCCTAAGCTTGGGGATGCCCAGGAAGGCATCCCCTCTTTCGTCTTCGTTCATCGGTAACTTTACTTGGAGCTATATTTTTATTTACCACATGATATGTGTTTTGCTTGGAGCGTCATTTTCTTTTGTTAGTATTTGCTTGATGTTATTTAGAATAATGTTTTGCATCTTTATGTTCAATAAAAATGTCAAGGATAGCCTTTACCATGCTTATTTTGCAAGTATACATGTTGCTGTTTTAAAACAGAAAGTTTACCGCTGTTGCAAAAATTCCCTAGGAAAGTCGGAGAGTGATATAATATTGAATCTTTTTGCATAATGAGCTCTGATAAACATTATACAGTGCAGTATTTTTGTCATAATTGTTGGAGTTAGGGAAGTATGATTAATCTTGCATTCTTTACAGACTATACTGTTTTGGCAGATTGCTATTATGTTTGCATATGCTTGCTTGTTTAATGATTCTATTTGAGGATAGGAGTATTAAATATGTAGAGAAATTTAGTATGCATTGTTGAATAATAATGTTAGTAATTTTATACAGTAGAAAATGATAAGGTTATTGCATTATTTTATACTAACTTATCTCACGAGTTCTTGTTGAGTTTTGTGTGGATGAAGTTTTTTGAGATTTAGAAAACCGTGATATGAGAGGAATTAAGGAGACACAAAAACTCAAGCTTGGGGATGCCCAAGGCACCCCAAGATAATATTCTAAGAAGTCTCAAGCACCTAAGCTTGGGGATGCCCCGGTGGGCATCCCACCTTTCTTCTTCAACAATTATCGGTTAGTATCGGTTGAACCTAAGTTTTTGCTTCTTCACATGAGTTGTGCTATCCTTGCAATGCCATTTTATTTTGTTTTGCTTGCTGTTTGAATAAAATATCAAGATCTGAAATACTTAAATGAGAGAGAGTCGTCACATAGCTAAATAATTATTTAACTACTCATTGATCTTCACTTATATCTTTTTGGAGTAGTTTGTCATTTACTCGTGTGTTTCACTTATATCCTATGAGTAAATGGTTGAATGATTTGAATATCATAAATCTTAAATTATATATGTACTTGAGCAATGAAAGAATATTGAAGGAAGAGAGATTTCACATATAAATATACTATCTTAGACATCTTCTATGATTGTGAGCCCCATTAATTATTTTCAAACCTGAGCAAATTAGTTGAAATTGGACAAGGAAGACAACATAATGAGTTATGCTTGGGTATATTTGTGTAGAAATTATATTGTTATAGATCCTCCAACATGTGGTGCTTGCTATTTAGAATCCTTTGCTAGCCTAAATATCAGTACTAAGCAGGAATACTGCTTGTGCATCCAAATTCCTTGCACCAAGTTTCTTCCATAAGTGTCCACCATATCCACCTTTATGCGGTATTTACCCGCCGTTCCAAGTAAATTTGCATGTGCCAAACTCTAAACCTTCAAATAATAATATGTTTTGTATGCTCGAATCGCTCCTATAGCGACTAGGGGTTGTCAGTATCTTCCATGCTAGGTGGGTTATTCTCACGATGAGTGGACTCCGCTCATCATTCACGAGAAAAATGGCTGGTAACTGGGATGCCCAGTCCCATGATCAAAAGATCAAAATCAAATCAAAATAATTGCAAACAAAAACTCCCCCAGGATTGATGTTAGTTGGAGGCACCCATTGTTTCGGGCAAGCCATGGATTGATGATTGTTGGTGGAGGGGGAGTAAAAACTTTACCATTCTGTTTGGGAACCGCCTATAATGTATGTAGTATATGGAAGATATTGGGAACTCTTGGTTGTTATGTTGACAATGAAAGCATACCTCTCAAAATTATTTATCTCTATTTCTAAATCGAGCTCTAGCACCTCTGCAAATCCCTGCTTCCCTCTGCGAAGGGTCTATCTTTTACTTTTATGCAAGAGTCAGTAGTATTCCTTCTCATTCAAACCTACTCTTTAGTTGGCAAGCATCATGTGATGGGGAAAGATCTAAGCATATATGGCCATTCAAATATATTTGATCATGAATTATTATTGTTGACAATTATCTATATAATAAGTAAGTTCGGAGGTGAAACATTAAGCCCCTATCTTTCTCTGTGTTCGATGGATGCTATTTGTTCTAAAAATATGCTTTGAGTGGTAGCAATCATGGAAGACTATATGATAGTTGTGTATGTGGGATTTGCTAAATCAAAGCTCTAATATAGACCCTTCCTGAAAATAAGATGAATTGCAATTTTTTGATGACTGAGAATAAAGTTTATGGTCTATGCTTTAACATGTGAATAGCTTGTTACTTGATCATGAAAAGTTTTATGAGATGAGCTATTATTATGACATATAATGATGCTAGAAAGGGTGACTGAAATTATCATTGATCAAACTTGTGCACCTGCTAGCATTCACACTTCATAAATTCTTTCTTTTATCATTTACCTACTCGAGGACGAGTAGGAATTAAGCTGATACGTCTCCAACATATCTATAATTTATGAAGCATTCATGCTATTATGTTATTTGTTTTAGTTGCTTAGTGGGCTTTATTATACAGTTTTATATTATTTTTGGGACTAACCTATTAACCGGAGGCCCAGCCCATATTGCTGTTTTTTTGCCTATTTCAGTGTTTCGCAGAAAAGGAATATCAAACAAAGTCCAAACGGAATGAAAGCTTCGGGAGAGCTATTTTTGGAATGGAAGAAATCCAGGAGACTTGGAGTTGAAGCAAGGGAAGCTTCAAGGTGGCCACGAGGCAGGGAGGCGCCCCCCTCTCGGCGTGCCCCCCACCCTCGTGGTCCCCTCGAGGCTCCCCTGACCGACTTCTTTTGCCTATATATGTCCATATACCCCAAAAACATCGAGGAACACAATAAATCGGGAGTTCCGCCGCAGCAAGCCTTTGTAGCCACCAAAATACAATCGGGACCCTATTCCGGCACCCTACCAGAGAGGGGATCCCTCACCGGTTTCCATCTTCATCATCCCGGCGCTCTCCATGACGAGGAGGGAGTAGTTCACCCTCGGGGCTAAGTGTATGTACCAGTAGCTATGTGTTTGATTTCTCTCTCTCTCATGTTCTTGATTTGGCACGATCTTGATGTGTTGCGAGCTTTGCTATTATAGTTGGATCTTATGATATTTCTCCCCCTCTACTCTCTTGTAATGGATTGATTTTTCCCTTTGAAGTTATCTTATCGGATTGAGTCTTTAAGGATTTGAGAACACTTGATGTATGTCTTACCGTGCTTATCTATGGTGACAATGGGATATTCACATGATTCACTTGATGTATGTTTTGGTGATCAACTTGCGGGTTCAGTGAACTTATGCATAGGGGTTGGCACGCGTTTTCGTCTTGACTCTCCGGTAGAAACTTTGGGGCACTCTTTGAAGTACTTTGTGTTGGTTGAATAGATGAATCTGAGATTGTGTGATGCATATCGCATAATCATGCCCACGGATACTTGAGGTGACAATGGAGTATCTAGGTGACATTAGGGTTTTGGTTGATTTGTGTCTTAAGGTGTTATTCTAGTACGAACTCTATGATAGATCGAACGGAAAGAATAGCTTCGTGTTATTTTACTACGGACTCTTGATTAGATAGATCAGAAAGGATAACTTTGAGGTGGTTTCGTACCCTACCATAATCTCTTCGTTTGTTCTCCTCTATTAGTGACTTTGGAGTGACTCTTTGTTGCATGTTGAGGGATAGTTATATGATCCAATTATGTTATTATTGTTGAGAGAACTTGCACTAGTGAAAGTATGAACCTTTGGCCTTGTTTCCTACCATTGCAATACCGTTTACACTCACTTTTATCACTTGCTACCTTGCTATTTTTATAATTTCAGATTACAAATACCTTTATCTACCATCCATATTGAACTTGTATCACCATCTCTTCACCGAACTAGTGCACCTATACAATTTACCATTGTATTGGGTGTGTTGGGGACACAACAGACTCTTTGCTATTTGGTTGCAGGGTTGTTTGAGAGAGACCATCTTCATCCTACACCTCCCACGGATTGATAAACCTTAGGTCATCCACTTGAGGGAAATTTGCTATTGTCCTACAAACCTCTGCACTTGGAGGCTCAACAACATCTACAAGAAGAAGGTTGCGTAGTAGACATCAGCCCACTGCCCCCTGAGCCTTAGCCACCAGAGCGGACCGACTAGGCCAGCTCGTCCCCCCGTCCGTTTTCCTGTTCAAGCGATCGCAGGCGCGGGCGCCTCTAACAACCTCGTCGGTGTCGTCCTAGAGGGGATAAGGCCACGCGCCTCCTCGCCTCCTTGATCCCCGCCTCCACTCATCCCCCCTCACCTCGCCCCTCTCCGCCTTCTCCTCTCCTTGCCCCTCCTATCCCTCACCTTCTCCGCCCAGCGCACGAGCGCCTTTGTCGTCATCGTCCCCTCGACGCACTTCCACCAATGCCCTCGTGCCTAGAGACGTCGTATGGGAGACGCGCTAGCTGCCTCTACGCCTTCCTCGAGCACCATCCAGAGCTGGGGAGGCTCCATGGCGATGACATCGAGCTCACCCCCTCGGCTGGCACCGCCATCCGCCACGGTCTCTCTGGCCGTCCTCTGCGCTCCTAAGCTGTCGAAGGCCTTCGTGTGCCCCATGGTGAGCCTCACCACTCCCTCTTTCTCCTCTTCCCTCGTCCCGAGCACTCTAGACCATTGCGCCCCCTTGGAGCCAACTTCTGACACCCTGCGTAGTCGCCACGTCCGTGGCCGCGCCCCGACATCGCCCGCACATGCGCGCTCGCGCTATGACTGCATGCATCCTGCTGCGCGCGCCCCTCGCCTCCTCCGCTGCAGCCCCGCTTTTCTCATGGCAGCCGCGCGCACCGGCATCCATCCTCTGCCTGTGCTGCCTTCTACATTGCCGTTGTAGCCTTTATGCTCTCCCTGCACGTGCCGGCCACCGCCTCCCTGCGCTCTGCTCGCCCGCGCCATCGCCTTCCCAAGCCTCCAGTACCCACACGCCCCACCTCACGCGCTTCTGGGCTGAGCGCCACCGCCACCCCTCTCAACACCACCGATGCTATGGCCCCTCTCCGGCCACCATGTGCCACCTAGATGCGCTGGGTCGAGCCCGACCCAACGCTGCCTCCCGCGCACCCCCTCGATGCCGAAGATGGCCGGCCGACGAGCACTGCCGCCCTTTGTACCCGCTGCCACGCGCCGGTGTTTTAACCACCGCTCCGGGTCACTAACTCATGGGCCCCACGTGGCTCCTACTTAGTTTGGTAACTAATTCCCCCTCACTAATCCCCACCGACAACTGGGCCCCAGGCCACTAACAAGATCAATTAAATTTAAATATAAATTGTTATTTGGGGTAGTGTCTATGACACGTGGGTCCTCTGACCCTTCACTCGTCAAAGTTCACTATGGCCCATTAGTCAGCCTCACTAGTGCACCTCTGGTGCACTACACCGGGTGCACCCAGCCTCATATCTGGTATTTTTGAATAAAAATAAATAAGAAAATTATAAAAAATGATTAAAACTTTAAAAAATTAATAGAAAATAAAACGTAAGTCAGATGAAAATAATTTATATATATGAAAATTGCTCATAAAAATCCAACGAATCCAAATACGCGACCCGTTCATCTGTCACATGCCCCTAATATGCCAAACATGGAATCGTCCCCCTTTCTTTCGTCTGTCTGGAAAAAGCCAAGCACTGGGAAAACCCCTCCGGACGTTTCCCTCTCCGTCTGCAAAGTGTAGTACCGTGTTAGAACACCCCTAGATCTGCATATTGTCATGTCATGCTTAGTGATGCATCTTTTTGCTCTGCATTTATTGTTTCTTCCCCCTCTTCTCTCCGGTAGACCCCGAGACCAATGTTTCCCCTGTGATGGACTACATTGCCAACGACCGTTCCTTTCCAGGAGAGCTTGAAGGCAAGCAAAGCCCCCTCGATCATTCCGATATCGCCCATTCCCTTCTCTCTTATGCTTTCATTAGAACAACTACTGCTTTTTGTATTATCCTACTCTAATGCATCGCCTGTTTTTGTTACCTCCTTTCATACCTTACCTACTTATCCTAAACTTCTTAGTATAGGCTGATCCACCAGTGACCCCTCACCTTGTCCCAGTTGCCCTGCTTTATGTACGATGAGTCGATCAACGTGATCGATGTCCAGAGCCCGACACATCACATCACACTCCCTTAGTTGTACGACACTCCAGGGTTACTATCGGGTGCCGAGGGTGATACCTCGTCAGCACTTCTGATGTTAACCATATAGTATAGCTATTCGGTCATGGTCATCAAGGGTGATTCCTCCTTCACCACTCCCGACAACGACTCTGTCGTGCAACCCCTCAAGTGTGGACCATCGAGGGTGATTCCTCCAAGTCGACCTTGACGATTACATCGAGTGGGAATCAATAGGGGGTGATTCCTTAGGTTTCCCCCTTGCTATCCTAGACACATGGTTACTTTGACTTTACCACAGAACCATGACTGTAGTCGGGTCGGCCCTACCTGCGAGAGAAAAGTGAAGTCGGGTTGCCCCTGAGCATACCTGCGAGTTGATGTGTAGTCAGGTCGATCTGGAGGATACTCGCGAGTTTTCCACACGGTGCAGCCAGGCATTCTTAGCCCTTGCCGCAAGTCCATGAGACGGGGCGATAGGACCACACATCATGGATCATTGATCGTTACTGCATGCTCCCAAGACACTAACGATTTGGATATGTGATCCGAGTAGGCCTCTGGCCTTTTCGCACTAACCACCATGCGGGAATAAGTATGGGCACTCTGCATCGTATGTATCAGCCTGAAGCTCTTTGGACGTCAGCGATGGAGCGGCACGCGCCCGGCTGGCCCACGTAAGCACCTGCCTTGTATAAGAAGGTAGCCAGGACTGATCCAGGCCGTCCATGCAACGTGTAGGAGTATGAAGGGCGATGGGCCCAACACCCCTGAGCACTTAGGATGTAGACCGGCGTGCTGGCCTCTCTGCTGAGCCTAGGTTGGACCGCAGTGTGTTGATCGGCCGAGGCCGATCATGACCTAATGGTGTGTCTGGCCGGAGTTGATCGAGCGTGTTGGGTAAGTTTGTGCACCCCTGCGGGGAGGTATTATCTATTCGAATAGCCGTGTCCACAGTAATGGATGCTCGGAGTTGTATCCCGATTGATACAACTAGAACTAGATACTGAGGCATGAGAAAGGGATATGATGGCTCCGAGATTGCTTTCTCGCAGGGAGTCGAGAAAGTGATCTCTGGGTGATGTTACAACATACTTACTACTATATAGTATGTTACTCTTATCTCTTCTATGCTACAAGATGCATGAAGATGCTAGTATTCGATAGGCTAGGCCTTTCCTCTATTCTGTCTTGTGCGGTCGCGCTGGTTTTTGTGGTGGTGTGGCTGCGATGCCTTCCAGTGCAATGAGGGTCGATGATGGCTACCTGATTGCGCCGCACTTGGCGATGGGTGCGGGGCTTCCATACCGGCGCGAGGGGCCGTGGTGGTTTTGCCGGTCGTGTAGGTGGTGGTTGGTGGCAGTGAGCTATGTAGTGTGCTTGTCTGCCGTTGTTGGCGATTGGCTCTAGTGATGATGGTTTTGGTAAGCTCCGGGTGAAAGCCTAGCCCGACCTCTATTGATGTCGGCATTGATCGTCGTCCTAGAACACCATTCCCTCATTGGAAGCGCTATCGTGGAGCCCCACTGTCGTCATCTTCCTCGCCATCTCGGTCATGGGCTCTCCGGGGATGGCGTTCACCTGGTTGGTGTGCAACCTCGGGGCACATGCACCATTTTTTCTTAATGAGAAGGCAGAGCTACGATCGGTTGCTCTTGAAAGATAAGCATGCTCTAAACAAGATTTCACCTCCTTTTTATCTCTATAAATGGCCATAGGGGCGGTTAAAAATCTGCCATGTCAAACAAATTCAGATTTATAGTGTTCTATGTACAAATTTAGAAGATGCAATGCTGGAATCTGACTAAGAAAAGTTACGTGCTCTCTGGACCCGTTTCCTCATTCAGTCAACCGCACGAATCTGCAAGATCTGTTTCCAGAGAAACTGCCAAACAAGATCAAACGTTTGGTTGCATTGCTGGGTGGGCTATACTAAGGCTAGCCCAGCTAGCCAAGCTCACCTTTGCTAACCTTGCCGTAAGAGCATCTCTAGCAGACCTTGTATAATGCCGATCCGTAATACGTGTATACAGTTCACGCAAAAACGGCTTTGTGGGCCGGCGCGCGAGGCGGCAGAGTTAGACCCTGCAAAATGGATCCGTAGAAAAGGATATTCTATGCGGTCGGCGGCAGAGTCAGACCCCGCAAAACGGACCCGTAAAAAAGGATGGGTCCATTTTGCGGGTTCTGACTATCGACGCCTGCGCCGGCCCATAAATCAGTAATTTGCATTTCAATTTCCGGCATGAAAACACATTTTTTTGCTCCTTTATTTTCTTCAAGCGCATTGGGTACATAATAATTCACCAAATCTTTGCTATAATAGCACGACCAAAGAAAACAAGAACCATAATTAGGCATTTCAGAAGATATCCAACTTTCATAACTGCTCCCACAAGTTGGACCAACATCTTCTCCATGCATTCTTTGTTGATCTGCGGATTCTTGATCTTGCATTCTTCATTCTTCTTCTTTGGTTCTAAAGAAGTAGACATTGCTCCCCCGCTAGTTTCTTCTCTAATTGCACATGCAGCCGCATCATTAGCCTAAATTTTACTAAGGAGTGCACGAACATCTATTAAGTTTCTTTCTATCAATAAATCAATGTATTCTCCTTCCCAAAACCAAAATGAGCATCCATCTTCCTACACACATGACGAACTCCATAAGCTATCGAAATTGAACTAAATAGGTTGACAAAGCCGAATGGAAACAACAACATACCCCGTCGTTTTCGCATTTTACGAATACCCATCCGGTGTGGTTCGGCATCCTAGAAGTTAGCTGCAGCACTGTGTGCAGTCGTCACATCGTATGAGCGGCATCGGCGAGCCGGCGAGCCACTGCCCGAGCGCCGAGCCCGGGCGACAGCTGATACGTCTCCAACGTATCTACTTTTCCAAACACTTTTGCCCTTGTCTTGGACTCTAATTTGCATGATTTGAATGGAACTAACCCGGACAGACGCTGTTTTCAACAGAACTGCCATGGTGTTATTTTTGTGCAGAAACAAAAGTTCTCGAAATGACCTGCAAATCCACGGAGATAACTTTTGGAAAATATATAAAATATTGGCGAAAGAATCAAGCTTAGGGCGCCCACACCCTGTCCACGAGGGTGGGGGGCACGCCCCCTCCCACTGGGCACGCCCCACTGTCTCGTGGGCCCCCCGATGCTCCACCGACCTCAACTCCAACTCCATATATTCCATTTCGCGGAGAAAAAAACAGAGATGAAGTTTCATCGCGTTTTACGATACAGAGCCGCCGCCAAGCCCTAAAACCTCTCGGGAGGCCTGATCTAGAGTCCATTCGGGGCTCCGGAGAGGGGGATTAGTCACCGTCGTCATCATCAACCATCCTCAGTCACCAATTTCATGATTCCCACCGCCGTGCATGAGTAATTCCATCGTAGGCTTGTTGGACGATGATGGGTTGGATGAGATTTACCATGTAATCAAGTTAGTTTGTTAGGGTTTGATCCCTAGTATCCACTATGTTATGAGATTGATGTTGCTATGACTTTGCTATGCTTAATGCTTGTCACTAGGGCCCGAGTGCCATGATTTCAGATCTGAACCTATTATGTTTTCATGAATATATGTGAGTTCTTGATCCTATCTTGCAAGCCTATAGTCACCTATTATGTGTTATGATCCGACAACCCCAAAGTGACAATAATCAGGATACTTCTCGGTGATGACTGTAGTTAGAGGAGTTCATGTATTCACTATGTGTTAATGCGTTGGTCTGGTACTCTATTAAAAGGAGGCGTTAATATCCCTTAGTTTCCATTAGGACCCGCCTGCCACGGGAGGGTAGGACAAAAGATGTCATGCAAGTTCTTTTCCATAAGCACGTATGACTATATTCAGAATACATGCCTACATGACATTGATGAACTGGAGCTAGTTCTATGTCACCCTATGTTATAACTATTACATGATGAATTGCATCCGACATAATTATCCCTCACTGATCCAATTCCTACGAGCTTTTCACATATTGTCCTTTTCTTATTTACTTTACCGTTACTACTGTTACAATTACTACAAAACTGCTATCGTTACTTTTGCCACTATTACCATTGCTATCACACTACTTTGCTACTAAATACTTTGTTGCAGATACTAAGTTATCCAGGTGTGGTTGAATTGACAACTCAACTGCTAATACTTGAGAATATTCTTTGGCTCCCCTTGTGTCGAATCAATAAATTTGGGTTGAATACTCTACCCTTGAAAACTGTTGCGATCCCCTATACTTGTGGGTTATCAAGACTATTTTCTGGCGCCGTTGCCGGGGAGCATAGCTCTATTCTTTGAGTCACTTGGGATTTATATCTGTTGATCGCTATGAAGAACTTGAAAGATCAAAGAACTAAAATTTATCCCTCAACTATGAGGGGAGGTAAGGAACTGCCATCTAGCTCTGCACTTGATTCTCCTTCTGTTATGAGTAGGCTTGCGACACCTAAACCTGCTACTGCTATGAATTATGATATGTCGCATGTTATTGATGATGCCACTTCTGCTATGCATGATACTTATGATGAAACTACTTCTATGCTTGATACTACTGTGCCATTAGGTGAATTTCTTGATGAACAACTTGCTAGGGCTAGGGAGAATGAAATTATTGAAACTGATAATATTGATGATAGTGATGATGAAGGTTCTCCCCCTAAGTATGAATTGCATGTTGTTCCCGAGGGTTATGTTATGGATGAAGAAACTGCTAGGGATTTTCTTGCTTGCAATGATAGATCCGATCTTAAGAAATTATTAGCTAAGCTAAAACAGAAAACTCTGAATGCCAGAATGAAATATGACCCTGCTTTTGCTACTTCACCTATTTTTGTTACTGATAAGGATTATGAATTCTCTGTTGATCCTGAGATTATTACTTTTGTTGAATCTGATCCTTTCTATGGCAGTGAATCTGAAACTGTAGTGGCACATCTCACTAAGTTAAATGATATAGCCACCCTTTTTACTAATGATGAGAAATCTTGCTATTATTATATCCTTAAAATATTTCCTTTCTCATTAAAGGGTGGTGCTAAAACTTGGTTTAATTCTTTTGATCATGGTTGTGTGCGTAGTCCCCAGGATATGATCTATTACTTCTCTGCTAAATATTTCCCTGCTCATAAGAAACAATCTGCCTTGCGGGAAATATATAATTTTGTGCAAATCGAAGAAGAGAGTCTCCCACAAGCTTGGGGGAGGCTTCTCTGATTACTTAATGTTGTGCCTGATCATCCTCTTAAGAAAAATGAAATACTTGATATCTTTTATAACAGACTAACTGATGCTTCCAAGGACCACTTGGATATTTGTGCTAGTTGTGTTTTCAGGGAAAGAACAGTCGATCAAGTTGAATTGTTATTAAATAATATGTTGACAAATGAAAATAATTGGACTCTTCCTGAGCCAATTGAGCCAACTCCTAAGCCTATTCCTAAACCAACTCCGAAGAAGAGGGGTGTTCTATTTCTCAGTCCTGAAGATATGCAAGAGGCAAAGAAATCAATGAAAGAAAAAGGTATTAAAGCTGAAGATGTTAAGAATTTAACTCCTATTGAAGAAATACATGGTCTTAATATACCGCCTGTTGAAGAAACACATTGTCTTGATAACCCGACACGGGTAGTGAAGGTAAATTCTCTCTACAGATATGATAAAGTTGAAATCCCGTCTACTAAATTTGCTAGCCAATGCTTAGATGAATTTGCTGATTTTATGGATAAACAAGCAAATTTCAATGATTATATTAGTAGACAGTTGAAAAATAATTCTTATATGATTGGGCGCTTGAGTGATTATATGTCTAGAGTTAAGGGTGAACTTAAACTCACTAGTAAACATGTTTCTATGGTCACCACTTAAGCTGAGCAAGTACTTAAGGCTCAGAATGAATTGCTAGATGAATTATTATAAACATGATTTTTCTATTAGAGTGGCTACTAGAACTGGTAAAATGACTCAGGAACCTTTGTATCCTGAAGGCCACCCTAAGAGAATTGAGCAAGATTCTCAGAAAAATAATTTAGATGCTCCTAGTTCTTCTAAAAAGAAGAAAAAGAAAGATGATAGGACTTTGCATGCTTCTAGTGAACCTAATGTAGAAACACCTGAGAGTCCTAATGATATTTCTATCTCTGATGCTGAAACACAATCCGGAGATGAACATGAACCCACTGATAATGCTAATAATGATGTTCATATAGATGCTCAACCTAGTAATGACAATGATATAGAAATTGAACCTGCTGTTGATCTTGATAACCCACAATCGAGAAATCAACGTTATGATAAGAGAGACTTTGTTGCTAGGAAGCATGGTAGGGAAAGAGAACCATGGGTTCAGAAACCCATGCCTTTTCCTCCTAAACCATCCAAGAAAAAGGATGATGAGGACTTTGAGCGCTTTGCTGAAATGATTAGACCTATTTTCTTACGTATGCGCTTAACTGATATGCTTAAAATAAACCCTTATGCTAAATACATGAAAGATATCATTACTAATAAAAGAAAAATACCTGAAGCTGAAATTTCCACCATGCTTGCCAAGTATACCTTTAAGGGTGGAATACCTAAGAAACTTGGTGACCCCAGAGTACCCACTATACCATGCTCCATCAAAAGAAATTATATTAAAACTGCCTTATGTGATTTAGGAGCCGTGTTAGTGTTATGCCTCTTTCCTTATACTGTAGACTTGAATTAAGCAAGTTGACACCTACTGAGATATCTTTGCAAATGGCTGACAAATCAACTGCTATACCTGTTGGCATTTGTGAGGACGTGCCTGTTGTTGTTGCAAATGTTACTATCTTAACAGACTTTGTCATTCTTGATATCCCTGAGGACGACAGTATGTCAATTATCCTAGGTAGACCCTTTTTAAACACTGCAGGTGTTGTTATTAATTCCAACAAAGGCAATGTCACCTTTCATGTTAATGGAAATGAGCATACGATACATTTTCCGAGGAAACAACCTCAAGTTCACAGCATAAATTCTATTGGGAAAATTCCATCAATTATATTTGGAGGTTTTGAATTTCTTCTTCCTACTACAAAGGAAAAGTATGATATTCTTGTTATTGGGGATGTTCATATCCTCGTTGAGGTAACATAGTGCCACTTCGAAATTTCTTCAGTTTCATGTGATTCAGAATGAGTTTGTTAATAAGACTTGATCAACCTTGTTAGTGGATTCCTTTTAATGATCATGAGATGGATGAAACTAGAAGGTACAACCTTCTATACCCTCTCTTTACTTTCTGTTATTTAGAAAAAATAAAGTAGAAATATAATATTCTGTCTATTTTCTGAATTATTCATGCAATAAAAAATATCCCAAAAATAGAAGTTCTCCAAATGCCATGCCAATTTAATATGATTTTTTCTGGAATATTTGAGAATATTTGGCACTAAGAACACAGCAGGGGGAGCAAGCACCTGGTCATGAGGGTCCAGGGCGCGCCCCCTGCCTCGTGGGCCCATGGTGGCTCCCCTCCACTTACCCCTGCACCCACACACTCCATCTTCCTCCCAAAAAAATCCCCATCTAGCTCAAGCACGAGT
The DNA here is from genome assembly GCF_018294505.1 of Triticum aestivum. Taxonomy (NCBI): domain Eukaryota; kingdom Viridiplantae; phylum Streptophyta; class Magnoliopsida; order Poales; family Poaceae; genus Triticum; species Triticum aestivum. The sequence goes on from NC_057798.1 coordinate 740,705,229, forward strand.
TCCAGCTCATTTTGCTGCGATTTTCGATCTCCTTGCTCAAAGCTCCATACACAAAACTGCTTTGGGAGATTGTTGCTTGGTATGTGACTCCTCCAATGATCCAATTAGTTTTTGTTCTAGTGCTTTATTCATTGCAAATTCTTGCTACCTTGGTGACCCTGTTCTTGAGCTTGCATGTTAAATTTATAAGGTCCCAAGTAATTCTAATGCATGATATAGGCTCTAGGCACTTGTGGGAGTAGTTGCTATTAATCTTGTTTATTTTGATTCACTTTTATTTAGTCACTAAAAATTTCAGAAATATTGCAGAAAAAGAAATATGTTTAGGAAAATGTATCAAGGTGGTTCTTCAAGAAAGAAAGGACCCAGGCTCGCGATACGTGAGCTGGACGACAAACCACCAAGGGAAGCTGACGCACGGCCTTGTGAATGGTCGTTAGAGCCGTTTATGGTAGCAGCAGGTATCAAGGATGAATTCGATGCGTATGTGTGTAATGCTGACCTTGAGGAATTCATGCAAGATAAGTGCCCGCAATATCGATATTTAACTGATTCATTTGCGAGAAGGTTTAAATTTACATCATCGCGCAATTCTCAAAGTGTCATGTTTGATATTTATGATAAATCATATACCATGGACCTAAAAGATTTTACTACCGCTTGCAAACTCCCGCAGTGGTGAAGTGTTAATGAACCAAGTAAATCTGAATATAAAGACTTCTTGCTAATATCACAGTGGGAGAATCTATGGAAATAGAACAAGCTACCATAGGGAGCATTCATTTTCTTGCTATACATTATTTTGCTCTCTTCATTGGTAGATGCATTAATGGTAAAGATGAAGCATGTCGCATGTGTGTTCCTGATCTTTGTGTTCTCAAGAGTGTTGTATTAGGTGATAAACAATACAACTTGGGGGCAATTGTTGCACGTAGGTTGCATCATAATGGTTTAGTTGGAGACTTTTTTGGAGGAATTTATGCAACCCGTGTGGCTAATTATCTTGATATACCTATACATGCAGATGATACGGAGTTGCTTCCTGCTTATTTAGATCATAATGCCATGGTTAGTCATCATTTTCTTGAGAGGAATGAACAATTCCTCCAATATCGACTAATCTTTGATAGATGTCATGTTGTCCATATTACTCTCCCTGCTCCTACCCTTTTTTATTATCAGGAAAAACAAAGATATGTTGTCACCAGGGAGGAGGCAAACGAGTACGAGAGAAGAGCAGAGGCAGCCCGCCACCAGGCTGCAGCTCAGGAGGCAATGGCTGATGCATCTCAGTATGACCCCAGTTACAACTACAGATATCAATCAGGCTACCCATGGCCATAGACCAACTTAGGCCAAAAGCCTAAGCCTGGGGGAGTACATATTCCTCACCGACTTTACATTCATGTTCACACACTCATTTTAGTGTCGGTGCTCATACTCTCTCATTGTACTATCCATGCTAGTTTAATTCCCTTTTCTAGTTTTCTTCTTGTGTGTTTGATAAACCTTAAAGAAATAAAACCCAAAAAAATTAGTTAGTTTAATTTCCATGCCTGTAGTAGAAATAATTAAAAGAAAACTCAAAAATATTTCTCATTCTTCTTTTGCTTGTTGGGAGCTTTCCCGTGTAAATAGTTTTATTTCTTTTCTTTCCTTTGGGGGTCAAGAGTAGAAGACTATAATGAAAATGTTTAGTGGCTCTTATATGCATGATTTTTGATTTAACCAAGAGCTCATATTACCTTGTCTTCTCTCTTGAGTTGAATGCTTGCAGATTCCAGCTTAGTCCAATGTACGTGCACTCTTATTATTATACACATCTTCGGTCGTGCAAGTGAAAGGCAATAATGATGATATATGATGAAATGATTGGGATGAGAGAAGCTGGTATGAACTCGAATTCTCTTGGTTTTGTAAATATGATGAGTTCGTCGTTCCTGATTCAGCCTATTATGAATAAACATGTTTGCAATGACAGTTAGAGATTATAGTTGCTTATGCCATGCTTAATTAGCTGGGAGCTTATAATGGTTTACCTTGCGTGCCAACATGCTATTAAAATAGTTGTGATGTGGTATGATAGGGTGGTATCCTCCTTTGAATGAATTGAGTGACTCGACTTGGCACATGTTCACGCATGTAGTTGAAACAAAAATCAACATAGCCTTCACGATATTTATGTTCATGGTTGATTATATCCTACTCATGCTTGCACTCGGTGTTGATTAATTTTAATGCATGTTCATGACTGTTGTCGCTCTCTCAGTTGGTCGCTTCCCAGTCTTTTGCTATCCTTCATTTGTACTAAGCGGGAATACTACTTGTGCATCCAAACTCCATGAACCCCAAAGTTATTTCATATGAGTCCACCATACCTTCCTATATGCGGTATTTACCTGCCATTCCAAATAATTTGTATGTGCCAAACTCCAAACCTTCAAATGAAATTCTGTTTGTATACTCGAGCAGCTCATGTATCAACTAGGGTTGTCTGTATCTTCCATGCTAGGTGGGTTATTCTCAAGGGGAGTGGACTCCGCTCCTCATTCATGAAAAAATGGTTGTTAACCGGGATGCCCAGTCCCATGATCAAAAAGATCAAAGCAAATCAAAATAATTAAGCAAAACTCCCCCAGGATTGTTGTTAGTTGGAGGCACTCGTTGTTTCGAGCAAGCCATGGATTGATGCTTGTTGGTGGTGGGGGAGTATAAACTTTACCATTCTGTTTGGTAACCACCTATAATGTATGCAGCATGGAAGATATCGAGATCTCATAGTTGTTACGTTGACAGTGAAAGTATATCGCTCAAAATGTTATTCCTCTCTATTTTAAAATCGAGCTCTAGCACCTCTACAAATCCCTGCTTCCTTCTGCGAAGGGCCTATCTATTTACTTTTATGTTGAGTCATCACCCTCTTATTAAAAAGCACCCGCTGGAGAGCACACTGTCATTTGCATGCATTACTATTAGTTTATATTGGGTATGACTTGACTGGATCTCCATTACCATGAATTACAATGTTTAGTCGGTCCTTGATCTTTAAAGGTGCTCTGCATTTATGTTTTGCGGTCTCAGAAAGGGCTAGCGAGATACCATCCTGTTATATCATATTATGATTGTTTTGAGAAAGTGTTGTCATCCGAGTTTTATTATTATTGCTCACTAGCTGATTATGCCATTGATATGAGTAAGCATGAGACTTAAGTGTTATTGTGAATATGGTTAGTTCATAATCTTTGCTTAAAACTTTAATACTGGCTTTACATATTTACAACAACAAGAGCAAATAGAGTTTGTAAAAGTTTTTCTTTATCACTTTCAGTTTATCAACTGAATTGCTTGAGGACAAGCAAAGGTTTAAGCTTGGGGGAGTTGATACGTCTCCAATGCATCTACTTTTCCAAACACTTTTGCCCTTGTCTTGGACTCTAATTTGCATGATTTGAATGGAACTAACATGGACTGACGTTGTTTTCAGCAGAACTGCCATGGTGTTATTTTTGTGCAGAAACAAAAGTTCTCGGAAGACCTGCAAATCCACGGAGATAACTTTTGGAAAATATAAAAAAATTGGCGAAAGAATCAAGGTCAGGGGGCCCACACCCTGTCCACGAGGGTGGGGGCACACCCCCTCCCCCTGGGCGTGCCCCTGTCTCACGGGCCCCCTGATGCTCCACCGCCCTCAACTCCAACTCCATATATTCCGTTTCGTGAGAAAAAAATTAAAGAGGAAGTTTCATCGTGTTTTACGATACAGAGCCGCCGCCAAGCCCTAAAACCTTTTGGGAGGGCTGATCCGGAGTCTGTTCGGGGCTCCGGAGAGGGGGATTCGTCGCCGTCGTCATCATCAACCATCCTCCATCACCAATTTCATGATGGTCACCGCCGTGCGTGAGTAATTACATCGTAGGCTTGCTGGACACTGATGGGTTGGGTGAGATTTACCATGTAATCAAGTTAGTTTTGTTAGGGTTTGATCCCTAGTATCCACTATGTTCTGATATTGATGTTGCTATGACTTTGCTATGCTTAATGCTTGTCACTAGGGCTCGAGTGCCATGATTTCAGATCTAAACCTATTATGTTTTCATGAATATATGTGAGTTCTTGATCCTATCTTGCAAGTCTATAGTCGCCTATTATGTGTTATGATCCAACAACCCCGAAGTGACAATAATCGGGATACTTCTTGGTGATGACCATAGTTTGAGGAGTTAATGTATTCACTATGTGTTAATGCTTTGGTCCGGTACTCAATTAAAAGGAGACCTTAATATCCCTTAGTTTCCATTAGGACCCCGCTGCCACGGGAGGGTAGGACAAAAGATGTCATGCAAGTTCTTTTCCATAAGCACGTATGACTATATTCGGAATACATGCCTACATTATATTGATGAACTGGAGCTAGTTCTGTGTCACCCTATGTTATAACTATTACATGATGAATTGCATCCGACATAATTATCCTTCACTGATACAATGCCTATAAGCTTTTCACATATTGTGCTTTGCTTATTTACTTTATTGTTACTACTGTTACAATTACTACAAAACTGCTATTGTTACTTTTGCCACTATTACCATTGCTATCACACTAATTTGCTACTAAATACTTTGCTGCAGATACTAAGTTATCCAGGTGTGGTTGAATTGACAACTCAACTGCTAATACTTGAGAATGTTCTTTGGCTCCTCTTGTGTCGAATCAATAAATTTGGGTTGAATACTCTATCCTCAAAAATTATTGCGATCCTCTATACTTGTGGGTTATCAACAGCCCGCCGAATCCTTGCCGGCAAACCGACGACGGCGTCTAGAGGACAAACCAGTACCTGCATGCGGCACTGGGGCTTTGTCGGGGCTGCGCGGGGTGCTCCACGACCACTTCATGGGTTGGCGCAGCCACCGATGGCCGAAAACACCAAATCCGGGAACAAAACTGTCGTGGATCTACAGCTTTGCGGCCGGCCGAGGTAGGAGGAAGTGGCGGGCGACAATCTCAGCGCGTGGCGCCTGTCGGCGTGATCCCGACGGCTGGGTATCCGAAATCGTAGGCGGGGGTGGGTGGGGAAAAGCACGGGCTGAAATACCCCCCCCCCCCCCTCCCGCCAACTGCTACCGCTATATACAAGGCACCGACGGGGTGAGGGGAAGAACCGCGGGTTGGGGTGGGAATTTTACCGCGCCCCGCAAAAAGTTTTACAGGTCGGACGTGTTTGCAGGGTCTGATCGGGCAGCATTTTCCGCGCGGACCTGCATTTTTACAGTTATTTTGCGGGTCGGGGCATTATACTGGGTGTCCAAGAGATACTATAAGCTACGCATTTGGATGCATCGTTTTTGCTGGCAGTTACTTGTGTGTACGTGCGGGTCAAGCGTGGACCTTTTTTTGTGCATGCGCGCTTGCATCGTAAAAGCCAGATTTTTCTTAGCGGTACCAAATGCTAGACCTTGCCCAGCGAGGCTATAACCGATTTCCCGTAAATGCCACAGCCTTGCCCGCTGCCGAATCTAGGCCTGAGCATAAAAACCGATGAATTAAAGACCGAACCGAAGCCAAAACTGAATAAACCGAATTATCGGTTTTTAGTGCTACCACAGAAATATTCGGTTTCTACATCTGCTAACCGAATTTAACTCGGTTGGGTACAGTTTTCAGTACGGTTAACCGAAGAAACCGAGAATATGTCACGAGCAGCCAGAGCTTGTGAATAGTTTTCGCGCTAGCCGCATGTGCGCCACTTGTAGCAACCTGGGAGTTTTCCCTTTTTTCGTAAATACGTTTATTCAAAACGTTTTATCTCTTAAACCGTGCGTCCAAATCTCAAACTGTTTTCACTGTTGGATTCCTTGCGTCAAGATCTTTAAAGCTGGATCCCAAGTTGATAGTTTTTGATGAACTTTTTTTACGAAAAAAACGGACGAAAAAACTGAACCGGGAGCATGAGTTTTTTCCCTTTTCAAAAGAGACATGCCCGTGTCTCTCATGAAATCACAACCATACCTCTCGCGGAAGCAAAAAAAAAGGAAACACATTTTTTTCCATTTCCGAGGAGGCACGACTGTGCCTCTCGTGAAAGCACAACCATACCTCACGCGGAAGCAAGAAAAAAAATAGAAAACATGTCTTTTTCGTTTTCGAGAGGCATGGCTGTGCCTCTCGCGGAAGAAAAATCGTGCCTCTCGCAGAAGGAAAAATACAGAAAACCATTTTTTTCCGTTTCCGGGAGGCACGGCCGTGACTTTCAGGAAAGAAAAACCGTGCCCCTTGTGGAAGCAAAACCGTGACTCTCGCGGAAGGGGAAAAAAGAAAACGCGTTTTTTCGCGTAAATTTTTTTTGTCCTAAAGTTAAGGAAGACCAGTGGAAAACTGAGATATTGAAAAAACAAAAAATGGTTTAAAAAGTCGAAAACGCGTGCAGAAAAACAGAAAAACAAAATCCGAAGGGAACACCCAGAGCGTGACACGTAGCGGGCGGCTGAGAGCGCGCCAATTGGCACTGATAGTTGTGAGGTCATGAAGTCGTGCTCCCCGCTGGTAGGGCTCGTGAAGTCATGCTACATCGACAAGATTTTTGCATGGGCCAAGTGAATGACCAGCGTGCAAGGCCCATGTTATCATGGGCTTGTTTTTCGCACACGTTTTCGGCTTTTAAAATGGTTTTTTGGGGTTTTTTTGACATTTTGGTTTTCCACCGGTCTTTCTTAGCTTTCGATAAAAAAAATCATTTTTTTGTGCAAAAAAAGTGTTTTCTTTTCTTTTCCTTTCTTGAGAGTCACGGTTTTGCTTCCGCGAGAGGCACGGGTTTGCTTTCGCGAGAGTCACGGCCGTGCCTCTCGGAAAAAAAATGTTTTCTATTTTTTTTTCCTTTCGCGAGAGTCACGGTTTTGCTTCTGCGAGAGTCACGGTTGTGCTTTCGCGGGAGTCACGGTCATGCCTCCTCGAAAACGAAAAAAAACGCGTTTTGTGTTTTTTCCTTTCGCAGAGTCACGGTTTTGCTTCCGCGAGAGGCACGGTTGTGCTTCCGCGAGAGTCACGTCCGTGCCTCCTTGGAAACGAAAAAAACATGTTTTCTCTTTTTTTTCACGAGAGGCACGGTTGTGATTTTGTGAGAGGCACGGGCCTCTTTCGAAAAGGAAAAAAACTCGTGCTCCCGGTTTAGTTTTTTCGTTCGTTTTTTCATGAAAATAAGTTTGTGAAAACCTATCAACATGTGATCTAGTTTTGAAGATCTCGACGCGAGGAATCTAACGGTGGAAGCGGTTCGAGATTTGGACCCACAGTTTAAGAGATAAAAACGTTTTAAATAAACGGTTATACGAAAAAATGGAAAACTCTCAGGTTGGGCGCCACTTGTCGCAACCTAGAAAGGTTGTAGTGATCTTTGCAACGAGTACTCCTCAACTAGTGATTTCGCAGTTGTTCCCTGTTAGCACATACGTGCATGTACCACCGGAAAATAGATTCCCCTAAAAAAACCAAAAGTAGATGAGGGCGTAGGCGATGTTGGTTTAGTCCCACCTCGTGCAGCCAAACAAAATCGGGTGAAGAGCTTGGCTATATAAGAGAGAGCGCGGATGGAGGAAACCATGTGGCAGAAATTCTTTCGCGACTTTTCGCAAAATATGGTATATGGTATAAACCGTACACCAAATCGAATAACTCGGTTAACCGAAATTTTGGTTAGTTAATTTTTTATGTCTTGTTTGGCTTTCATCTTTGTAAACTGAATTTACAAATAAACCGAATTTTCGTTAGTTATTTTTTGATGTCTTTTTCGGTTCTCATCTTTGTAAACTGAATTTACAAATAAACTGAATTTCCGGTTAGTTAATTTTTGATGTCTTTTTCGGTTTTCATCTTTGTAAACTGTATTTACAAATAAACTGAAATTTCGGTTAGTTAATTTTTGATGTCTTTTTCGGTTTTCATCTTTGTAAACTGAATTTACAAATAAACCGAATGGCAGAAACCGAAAATTCTGTTTATACTGAATACCCAGGCCTAGCCGAATCTCGCGAGCAATGCGACTGTGCCAACCCGTCACGCCCGTGATCTGAAGATGACCTCGGTAGGCCTGGTGAAATTCAGGCTTATTTGTCCTATTGGTTACTTGTCCTATTGTTCCAGATCGAGCTAGAATCACAATAATGGGTTCTTTTTCTTCAGTACATGGTACCAACCTTTTATGCTCACGAACATTGTTTCCTTGCATTTGTAATAGAAAAATGGGTGCCCCAATGCTGTTCATGAACATTGGTATGTTCGTGGAAAATGTATAGGGTAGACTAAATAAGCACATGGCCTCTTTTATTCAACAAATCTGACGGGGACAATGACGCAGAAGCGTGTTACTCCATGTCCTGCATTTTATATTTCTTGATGACATGCAGTGTTGGTGACCCACTCTTTTATAAAATAGAGTGACCAATCACCGTAATTGCGGCCTCTCCAATAATCAAATTCATTGTTACTTTCAGTAGCTATTGACCTTCATTAGAAGAGACCTCAAGCTGACAGGGACAACAATGCAGAAGCGTGTTACTCCATGTCCTGCATTATTTATTTCTTGATGACACGCAGTGTTGCTGACCCACCATTTTCTTAAATAGAGTGATCAACCACCCCAACCGCGTTGACTAATAGTCCAATCCATTAATACTTTCATAGTTTCATTAGCTCCTGGCCGTCATTAGAGGAGACCTCGAGCCTGCTCTGTCTCAAGGAGAGCCAAACCAGAGCCATGGCAGAATCTGCAGTTTCTGCTGTGGTGGGAAGAATTGGTAACCTGGTCGTCAGGGAGTCATCGCTACTTTGTTCAGTCACCGGTGAAGTGGAGTTCTTGAAGGAGGAGCTAGAGAGGCTGCAGGGTTTTCTGGAAGACGCCGACAACAAGATGAGGTCTGGCAACGCGAGCATGGCTGTCTGCGTCAGGCAGCTCAGAGATGCATCATATGAAACGGAGAACATTATTGAAGCTGCAGTGTACGTGAAGTTGCGAAGCAGGCTGAAGAAGGGTTTTATGGGTGCCATCTCAAGGTATGCTCGTTTGCCAAGAAAGTTTGTTGCCCTTCATAAGGTTGATGTTCAAATTCGTCGTGTAAGGCGTAAAATCAGTGCAATTGAGAATAGCATGTTTAATTTAAATATTGCCAACCTCAGCATCGATGCGTCAGAGGATATTGAGGATAATGCACTTATCCCGCAGAATTTTGTAGATGATGTTGTTGTTGGTTTTGAGGATGAGTGCAAAGAAATAGTGGAAAAGCTAGTTGACCAAAAGAATGAAAAACTTAGTGCTGTCTCATTGGTAGCCATGGGTGGAGCAGGAAAGACTACACTCGCTAGAAAAGCGTACAATTCACCTAGAGTAAAAGAATACTTTAATGAATTTGCTTGGGTGACTGTATCCCAAAAGTTCAAGGGCATTGATGTACTAAATGATATTCTGAAACAAATAACGGGGGCCAGTTATGAATCAAGCAAGGCAACTGATCAAATCCAGGAGAATGAGATCGGAAAGAAGATCCATGACTTTCTATTACAAAGAAGATACTTGTTGGTTCTTGATGATGTGTGGGAGGCAGACACTTGGGAGCAAATAAATAGAGCAGCTAAAGTCTTTCCAGATACAAATAATGGCAGTAGAGTACTGTTAACCACACGGAAAAAAGATGTTGCGCATCATATTCAAACTTATGTTTGTGATCTAAAGCTCATGGATGAAGAGAAATCTTGGGAGCTTTTTAAAAGCAAAGTTTTACCATCATACAGAACGTACATGATTTGTAATCCTGACAAGTTTGAAGAAATAGGGAGAAAACTTGCAAGGAAGTGTGCTGGCCTGCCACTTGCACTTGCAGTTCTTGGGGGGTATCTATCGAAGAATCTAAATCTAGATGCATGGTCAGATTTGCTTTTGGGTTGGACATCCATAGAAGAAGTAGAGGTGGTGGGACACATACTAGCTCGGAGTTATAATGACTTGTCAAATAAGTGGCGCAAGTCATGTTTCCTCTATGTTGCTTCTTTCCCGGAGGATTATGATATAACTGTGGCAGATCTGATTGAAGTCTGGATAGCTGAATGCTTCATTCCACATACAGCAAGGCATACAATGGAAGAAACGGCACAGAGGTATGTTACCGATTTGGCTCAAAGGAACTTGGTGCAATTTGACTTTGCAATGGCATCTGGTTATATGGCAATCCAAACAATAAGGATTCATGATGTTCTACGTGATTGGTGCATAGAAGAAGCAAGAAGAGATGGTTTTCTCCATATCATTGACAAAACTACAGGTCGGGCTGGCTTTTCTCCTCCCTTTTTTGAGATGTTCCTCCCCTCTACATATTTACTTATTTTTTGACAATCTCAATATTTGGCCTTTTGCTTAACCATGTATGCCACTCAAACAATTGTAGGCCAAGCTGGTGCATCATCTTCTGATAGAGGAAGTATCCTGTGCAACGAGCCAACTCGTGCACCCAGTACACCGAGCAATTCTGGGCCATTGGATTGGAAATAGACGGACTGGATGTTATCATAACGTGACTGCGGGTATATTTACACAATAGACCTTGTCAAGTTATTGAATTGCGCAAAAGTTCTACCGAAATTCCACTCCTTCCCTTGCTCTGTCCCGTTGTGTACCTATCTCTTCAGCAAAACTCTCACCCCGATGGCTGCAATCCCTTTTCCCTCTATCTCCACAATCTATCCCTGTCCACAACGGTGCTGACTATGGCTTGGCAGGACCGACGCACACTCCTGGTCACCGCCGGTCCGCCGCCGCCGTTGCAGGCTCAGATTCAACGCCATCGCAAATTCCTAACAAGCTGAGTTGCTTTCTTTATTCAGATCGTGAGTTGCATATTTATTTCACAGGCGCAACGAAAAAAGAGCTAAGAATATTCTCCTGATTACTGATTACGGCGGATATCATTGAACTTCTTGTATATATGAGCCTTCTCCTATTGATGTGTGTGCATTTGCTATGTCCAAAATAGAAATCAGACTACAGTTGGTATTATTGTCTTTGTCATGCCCTTTTCAGATTCTAGTTGGGCCTTCTATTCTGAATTTTGTGCTGAAATAAGCAACTGGAAAAATAAGTGTAGTTTCTAACCTTGCACTGAAGTCATGACCACTGAATAAATGCTATGCGAGAAATATAATATGTTTAGAAAAGGAACAACAGATGCATCAAAGAAGGCCCGCTGTCGTATACAAAGTCGGATTCAAACATTGTACACATATATATGATGTAACGTATTTCACAAGGATAGCTTTGTTGTACACAACTCCCGAAAAGAAGGCCTGCTGTGCTCTATTACCAGTCACTTTATTACAATAGATACACTTCGTTTCAGATGCCAATATATCCTGACTTGAGCAATAGGTTGAGCACCATGCAGCTCCCATCGTCATCTAACAGAGATATCTTGGTTGGCTGAAAGAGACAAAGTGGATACAACTACAACATTAGTCTGCACAGCGAACTTTTTGTTTTCGCTAGAGATGAGCTTGCAACTGAACATGCCGACAATACCTGAAAAAATAGGAAAATCATGTATTTTTAGAAGCATATCCAATATGAAAGGTCAACAAAATTATCTGGTTGGATAAGAAGAAACAGTTGAACAAAAATAATGATAGCCAGAGTACAAGCTAAATCAACAGCCAAAATAAATGTTGCCAAGCAAGAGCGCTTGATGATCGACCATGCGAGAAGATGTGAAATCGCAGCATGGTTCCTTCTAGATGTGTTCTGGGACATCATTAGCACTGACACATGAGCCTCTAACTAGCTTGCACAACCTATTCAGAATCATCCAATGAAAGCAAGTGTATACCTAGAATTAAAATTTATAGGTATTAGAGTTACATGTATCAAGAATTGTTGAGATGACTCCAGGCATGTACGCCAGATCATTATTGTTGATTTTAAAGCATTGTTTTTAGGGGATTTTGAAAGCATTGTTAGAAAGTGCATCGCAACAAGTAAAAAGTCATGAATAAGAAGAACTACTAATGATTTCAGAAAGTTCAACTGGACATCAAAGTGCAGTTTCGATTCAAGATCAACAAAATGAATCAAAAGAACACACAACAAAATATAATCTACTCCAGGCTCGTAACCATTTTTCACATACAAGTCATAACATTCATGCACAAATCTTACTTTATACCCTGCAGGAGATATAGATACTGTTTACGACTTAAGTATGGAACAACGAGCACACCTTTTGCCTGATTTCTAGTCCATTGCTGCAATTGGGGAAAACTGATAAATGGGAAGAAACGTAATACTTTGGATAATCGAATAGGAGATCATACCTTGATACCTTAAGCTGCAGAAGATGGCCGTCTTCTTTGCGATGGCTGGGTCGACACTGCCCGGGCTTACAGCATGGCGGCGCTACATGTACGCGCTCGCCGACAGTGCGACTGTTTCAGGGGAGAGGAGCGGCGCTGGCGCTTGTACAACGCTGAAACTACATACATGACCAGGCGGGAAGAGGTCGAGTGGCCCAGCAGAGGAGGGGCGGAGGGGAGAGAGGCGACAGAGCAAATTGCTAACCCCAGCTTGCAAATCGCCGGTGTACAGGTACGAGCAGAGCAAAGGGAAGAAGGCAATGGGATCTTGGAAGGACTGCTTTGCGCAGTTGAGTGCCTTTACAAGGTCCATTGTGCGAAATGTACCAGCTGCCACCGAGTACTAACATCCAGTCTGTCTGTTCTCCATCCAATGGCCCAGAATCAGCCAGCGCATCCGTAGCACGAGTTAAGATGGTGCACAGGATACGTTCTCTCTTCTGATACCATGACGTCCTATCGTTCTTGTTTTCATAATTTCTATGATGATCGGATTCTCCAGTCAACACCTAATCTCCGAACATGGATTGGTTTTGGACTTTCAGAAGTGTTCCTTCCGAAGCTAAGATTCCTGAAAGTTCTTTACATAGAAAATTCAAGCCTCAAGAATTTGATGTTAATTCGTGGGTGCATTCACCTAAGATACCTTAGGTTGAGAAATTGTCACACTGTTACACTTTCTTCTTCTATTGGACAACTCCTTTACTTGCAAACTGTAGATCTGAGGAGCACATCTCTTGGCAGAAGTTTACCAATCACCGCATGGGCTATCCCTACCCTAAGGCACCTTTACCTTGATTCTGGATCTTGTGGAACCATTGAACTAGACCCGGTGCCACTCCTAGAGAAGCTTCCATGTCTTGTGGTGTTGCATCTATGGAATTATCGGGGCCCGACTATGCACTGCTCTGCCCAAGGATTCCCTCAGCTGCAAAATCTGGAACTTCATTTCTTTAGTACCGAGTGGACGATAGAGGTGGGGGCAATGCCAAGACTCTCCAACCTGAAGCTTCTGAGTTGCGGGATGCAGAAGCTCCCCGAGGATCTGCTGAACCTGCAGTGCTTGAAGAAGTTGGAAACTAACTGCTGGCAGCTTAAATTTGACAACACATGGAAAGAACTGAAAAAGAAGGGATGCAAGGTCAGTTAGCTATGCCCCTCCCCACTCGCCTTCTATTCTTTGGTGTTTTAGTTTGAGTCCTTTTTGCTTTCAGAAAGCAAGGTGTTTTGTATTTACAACAACGAAAGAGCTTCTGTTTAGAGTAAATTGGAGTTTCCAATCTGTCCCTGCCATGTTTGTTTGGAATACAGATAATACCCGGCGCCTTGCTGCGGGAATTTGTAGCTATGTATTGAAGGACGATTTAGAGCAAGTATAATAGAGATGAGTCAGCAGGCTATATGAAATAAACTAGTATATTTTTGCTTAGTTGGAGGAAAGAGAAGAGAAGAGAGAAGGTAAGCAGGCTCTCCGTGAAGAGCCAGTTCTAGCACGTGCTCCTAGGCACTTTGTGAGAATGAAAGGTGGGCCACATAATGAAAAAATAGTACACTTTTTTGATCTACTATTATACATGTTGGCTATAAGATGGGTTGTAGATGACATGGCACTGGCTTATAGCCAGCAGCTGGGTATACTATTAACCATGCTCTTATGAGCGAGAAATAGTAAAACCTATGAAAAGAAATATAAAATATGTTTATTGAACATTTGAATGATACGAGAAGTAAGATAAATTAATATATTGCATAGTATCTCCAAATTTGCCTAAATTACAATGCATCACCAACATGAAGACACGTAACATATATTTCAATGCGATTTAATAATTCGAGATAATATAATTTTGTTGTTTATTAAAGTGATATTAAAGTGCATCAGAGCAAGAAACAAATAAATTTCATATTGACTAGCAAGCCTTACAATCTTAATGCGGCAGGAATTAGCTTGCATTCTCCACCTTGATCCACTTACTAAGCAAAAAATAACCAGGGTATACAAAATGTCATGGTTCCGGAGTACACATATCTATACTCCATTTTACTACATCTTATTTACGTCTACCAGCAAGCATAGACCAATTAAACTGAAGGACAATGAGAATAGGCCATACCTGAGCCTCTCGGAGAGGAAAAAGAACTTTTAGGCTAGGATTGTTATAGCACTAAAAGAACAATTAATCCAGTAGTGATACAGGACAAAGCTTCGTTCTAAAAGAAGCTTATCTACCACACACAAACCTGAGCGTCAAATCAATATTGAAAAAATGAAAAAATTTATATCTGAGCGTCAAATTTCAGGGAGCTGTTCGGCAGTCAACTGCTCCTTGAAATTCAAGGATCTGCAGAGCACCTGTTCCCCCGCTCCGTACTTTTTACCTTCAGCTCCGCCAACTCCAGGAGCGAGAGCGTGGAGTCGGAGGGATGCCGAACCGGCCTCAAGGAGAGCAGTCACCTCTGGCACGGATGACGTTGGACCAGGATTGCGGTGGTGGCACGTGCTGTCGTCCGATTGACGGCCAGGCTCCGAGCCGGCAGCAGTGCGGGTGTCCCGCTGCGATGACCCGTGAAGGCTTGGACGGTGGCGCTGCAGTATTGAGAGAGAGAGAGAGGAGATAGAGGCAAGATGAGAAGAATTAATGGAGATCGGAAGTGTTGTTCTGCTCCCCCTAGAGATTGGTTTTTGAGGGAATCGGTGGAAATTTTATTGGTTCATTTAGGGAGATGAATCGGTAGAGATTATAATTGGTTCAGGGAGATGAATCGGGGTGGCCGCGTCTGGTGCCTCCACTGCGAGGAGTACCGGAGCCGAGGAACAGGATGGGGAAGTGGCTCTGGCCACCGGCGAGGGAGGCCGGCTGCGGGGGGAGGAGCCAGAGTAGAAAAATCGCGAGGGAGCTTCTCTGGGTCTGACCAGGGGCGTGGGCCGTGTGGAATGATTGGGAACAAATTTTCGTTTTCTTTCAGGGAACTCATGATTTCGTAGTCAAAGCTCACAGGGCCAAATGCTCTATTTGAGTGGGCACGAACACACACAATCAAGGTTCGAAGAACTTCTACTTCACGCCTTGAGGATTCTATGACGCTCACTCAATGGTGTTGTGGCGATTGCAAGCGATCAATAAACGAGGAAGCCAAATTATGGATCCATGAAGGCTGCATTAGAAGGAAGAGTGGGTGTTGCTATGCCGTTAGCTGGGACTGAGACAGAGAGAGGGGAGCATATGTGACTTGGCTGGATGCTGAGCGTGTGTACGCTGCATGTTGAGTAAATCAAATGGAGGTGAACTTTTTAAGTAGTACTCCCTCCGTGAACTAATATAAGAGATAGCTCTTATATTAGTTCACGGAGGGAGTACTATAATACTATATAGGATAACAGTTGCAAGTTCTATCGTTTGAGCTCACATCTCAGTTGTGTTCTAACTGGCTCAAGGCTGGCGACACGAAGACGGTCTTTTTTCAGGCGAAGCTGAACTCTAGGCGCATGAAGAATTTTATCCATTGCATACATGCCGCTGGCACTCAGGCAACAAATCACAACGATAAGGCCGCGATCATACACGTCCACTTTTTCTAGCTGCTGGGTCAGAAGAAAAGCAGAGCCCGATCGATCAATTGGGAGGCGATTTTTCGCCCCATGGCGGATGGTCCGTTCCAGGATCATCCTGCGGTGGGTTTCCTGATGATGCGCCAACTCGCTCCTCCCTTTTCAGTCTCATTATGCTCAAGGCTTTATCTCATCTGTTAGTTGTAGTTGCTCGGTTACTAAGAACTTACGTACAGACAGATGTATTTTCGTTGATTGTGAAATTAATGGAAAGGGATTGTGAGCCCGGTTGGAAAAAATTGGGAGGCGATCGGGCTTCCAGTGTTGCCATCGGGGGAGGGGGCCTCGACAACCCGTTCACTAAAGAGGAGGTTTGGGCGGCCATCTGTGCCTCGTCGGTGAAGAAGGCGCTAGGACCAGACGAATTCAACGGAACATTCTTCAGAGCATGATGCCAGACGATCAAGGCTGATGTGATGGCCGTGTTCGGCAAGTTCTACCAGGTGGCCAGTGGCGATTTCGCTGCACTCAATCACGCCCTCATCATATTACTGCCAAAGAAAGATGGGGCAGTACATATGAATGACTTCCGGCCCATCAGTCTCATTCACTCAATGGCAAAATTGATTGCTAAGGTCATCTGAATTACGCTTGCTGGCGTGCTTGATGAAATCACATCTCGAGCTCAAAGTGCTTTTCAGAAGCGCAAAGGGATCGATGACAGTTTCATGTATGTTCAGAACTCTGTCAGAAGTTTCCAGAGGAGGAAAACGCCGACACTTTTGCTGAAACTGGACATTGCAAGGGCCTTCGACTCCGTCTCCTGGGAGTACATCATAGTGCTAATGCAGCAGATGGGCTTCCCCGCCCGTTGGAGGGACTGGATTGCTCTGTTGCTTGCATCTTCATCCTCTTCGTGCATGCTCAACGAAGACCTAGGACAGTGCATCTCTCATCAGGGTCTGAGACAGGGCGACCCCGTATCCCCCTTACTCTTCATCCCAGCGATCGATCCACTCCATAGGCTCTTGGAGGCAGCCACGCATGCAGGCACCCTCGCGCCACTACTGGCAAGAGCTGCGCGCCTCCGGGTCATGCCCTATGCTGATGACGCAGTAATCTTCGCGAAACCAACGCGCCAAGAAATAGACCCGTAGAAATCCTCTGTAGCGCCCATACACTGCCAGGGCATTGATCTCGGCCATGTCCTGCAAAACTTTAGCGGAAATATAGTTTGGTTCCCTATTAGATACTTAGGGCTGCCCGTCTGCATCAATAGATTTCGGCTCGTCCATCTGCAGTACATCCTCGACCACATCGGTGCGAGGCTGGCGGGCTAGAAGGGACGGCTGATGTGGATCGCCGGGCACCGTGTTCTGGTACGTTGCATGCTCACCACGTTGCCGGCGTTCGCCCTCCCAGTGCTGTGCACCCCCAAGAAATTCTAGAAGGAGGTTGACAAGGCACGACGATAATTCTTGTTGGCGCAGAACTAGGAAATCACTGGAGTGAAATGCAAGGTCAATTGGCGGCTCGTCACCACACCAATTGACTGCGGCTGGGCTGGCTTTGGATGACGTGTGGAAACAACCGGAAAGGCCACGGGTGGGCACTAGCTCTCCTTGCGACGACAAGGACAGTGTTCTCTTTGCCGCTGCAATCGCGGTGAGAAGGCCCTTTTTTGGAGTTGCACGTGGCTCGTTAACTAGCCACTGCACCAAAGCTTCCCGACTCTGTTCAAGCACTCAATCAGGAAGAACCGCACGGTCGCGGGGACGCTAAAGGATGACAGCTGGATCCTTGGCCTGAGGCACGGCAACACGGACGCGATCATCCCTCATGCTACCTCCCTCCTGAGGCCAACGTTGTGGTAAAGCCTAAATGAGACCGCCGAAGATGAAATCTCCTGGAAGGGTGGCCGGTCAGTACAGGGTGAGGGCAGCCTACAACATACAATTTGAAGCACAACCCAGGGGCGAGCTGCAGCATGTGGTGTGGAGGATCTGGGCATCGGGGAAAATCAGGTTCTACCAATGGCTACTCCATCACGACCGTCTCTAGTGCAACGACCGGCTGCAGCGGCGTGGCTGGAAGAACAACTATTTCTGCCAGCTCTGCAACAGACGCTTGGAGTCCTCGGTGCATCTTCTATGGGAATGCCGAGTTTCCAAGGTGATCTGGTCAAGGGCAACCTCCTGGAATGGCTGCAGCGCATTATCGCCGGAGACCTGGGCACGCAGCAAGACCACAACGGAGGCAGTCATGGCCATCATCGCTGCTTCACCCCCGTGCGTGAAGAAAGGAATCAAGACCATGGTGGCTCTATTGGCATGGCACATCTGGCAAGAGCGAAACTGCTGCGCTTTCCAAGGGAAGTGGTGAGCGCAAAAGACGTGATCGAGGCTTGCTGTAGAGACATGGAGCAATGGAGATTAGCCGGGGCTAATGGCATAGCGACCCCTTTAGGGGAGATCACATGAGAATTACTTCATAGGCCAATCTAGGGGGCGAGCCTGCTTGCTACGCCACCCTTCTGTTTTCTACACAAGCATTCTGATCACTTGATTAAAAGTTTGTAATTTGTCTTTTGCTAAATCAATGGAAAGCTATGGTAACTGGATCTTTCAAAAAAAATTGTGTCCTAACTAGAAGTCAATTTTCCTTCGTGCCTTCTGCAGATGTGTGTTTTGGTGGATGCCTCTTAGAGATACTCATGGAGCCAGGTGAGTTGCTCGACGCAAAGCATAAGAGAACATGTTTTAATAAGACTTCTAACTACTACATTTTTTCTCCTCTCTAAAAAGCATATACTCCATATAGATGCCCTCAGGATCCCGGGGCGATGCGTACGAGGGTGAAATGACATGTGAAGGGAGTCGAGGACACATAAGGGAAAAAAGAAGGGATCAACAAACAGGGCTATGCCTTTTACTCCATGTAATTTGTGGCACTGATATTCTATCTGATTCATGTAATTTGTGTGTGTACAGAGATGAACATGTGTGCTACGATGGTAATTTGTGTATGTACTCAATTTGGTAGTCACAAGGCTTATGGTTTTGCAGCTTGAGATTTGCGTAAACCAATAAATCAAACGGTTCTATATATTGAGATTTGTGTAAATTTATGATTTTTATGTAGTGTAATGCTATCTACTGATACGATTTTGACCTGTGGAGTAACCGTTTGTTCCTACAAGATGAATCTCTCCTTTCTTTTGCGTCTTGTTCTGTGTCACAAGGTGGACCTTGATACGTCTCCAACGTATCTATAATTTTTTATTGTTCCATGCTATTATATTATCTGTTTTGGATGTTTTATATGCATTAATATGCTATTTTATATTATTTTTGATACTAACCTATTAACCTAGAGCCCAATGCCAGCTTCTGTTTTTTCCTTATTTTTGAGCTTTGTAAAGAAGGAATAGCAAACGGAGTCCAAACGGAGTAAAACCTTTGCGATGATTTATCTTGGACTAGAAGACACCCAAGAGACTTGGAGATCAAGTCGGAAGAGTAGAGGCGGCCACAAGGGGGGAGGGTGCGCCCAAGGGGGTAGGGCGCGACCCCTGCCTTGTGGGCCCCACATGACTCCACCGACCTACTTCTTCGTCCTATATTTTCACATAAACCCCCAAACCACCAGAAGCATCCACGAAAACACTTTTCGACCGCCGCAACCTTCTGTACCCGTGAGATCCCATCTAGGGGCCTTTTTCGGCATCCTGCCGGAGGAGGATTCGATCACGGAGGGCTTCTATATGAACTCTATTGCCCTTCCGATGAAGCGTGAGTAGTTTACCTCATACCTACGGGTCCATAGCTAGTAGTTAGATGATTTCTTCTTTTTCTTTGGTTCTCAATACCATGTTCTCCTCGATGTTCTTGGAGCTCCATCCGATGTAATCTTCTTTTGCGGTGTGTTTGTCGAGATCTGATGAATTGTGGATTTATGATCAGCTTATCTATGAATATTATTTGGATCTTCTCTAAATTCTTATATGCATGATTTGGTATCTTTGTAATTCTCTTCGAAATATCGGTTTAGTTTGGCCAACTAAATTGGTTTTTCTTGCAATGGGAGAAGTGCTTAGCTTTGGGTTCAGTCTTGCGGTGTCCGTGTCCTTTCGCAGTGACAGTAGGGGCATCAAGGCACGTATTGTATTGTTGCCATAGAGGATAAAAAGATGGGGTTTACATCATATTGCTTGAGTTTATTCCTCTACATCATGTCATCTCACTTAATGCGTTACTCTGTTTTTCATGAACTTAATACTCTAGATGCAGGCAGGAGTCAGTCGATGTGTGGAGTAATAGTAGTAGATGCAGAATCGCTTCGGTCTACTTGACACGGACGTGATGCCTATATTTCATAATCATTGTCTCAGATATCGTCATAACTTTGTGTTTTTCTATCAGTTGCTCGACAGTAATTTGTTCACCCACCATATTACTTGCTATCTTGAGAGAAGTCTCTAGTGAAACCTATGTCCCCCTGGTCTATTTTCGATCATAAAAGTTTCGATCTACTATTTTGCAATCTTTTTCTTTCATATCTATAAACCAAAAAATATTTACTTTATCTTTTGTTTAGTTTCATCTATCTTTATTAGATCTCACTTTTGCAAGTGACCGTGAAGGGATTGACAACTCCTTTATCACATTAGGTGTAAGTTGTTTGATTGTTTGTGCAGATATTGGTGATTTATGCGTTGTCTCCTACTGGATTGATACCTTGATTCTCTAACTGAGGGAAATACTTATCTCTACTTTGCTACATCACCCTTTCCTCTTCAAGGGAAAAACCAACGCAAGCTCAAGAAGTAGCAGGAAGAATTTCTGGCGCCGTTGCCGGGGAGATCTACGCCAAGTCAAGACATACCAAGTACCCGTCATAAAACTCTCATCTCTTGCATTACATTATTCGCAATTCGCCTCTCGTTTTCCTCTCCCCCACTTCTAAAATGATTTTTGAAAAGATTCACCCTTTTTATTCGCCCTACTTCCATTCGTCTTTTCGTTTCCTTTTATGTCTTACTTGATTCATTTGCTCGTTCGCTTGGTATAGTTGTGTATTTATTGAAAATCATAAACCAAAAAGTTTATGTATCCTCATCCACTTGCTAATCTTTTTAAGACATCTAATTATGATGAACCAACAGCTAGTGAGTTTTGTGCACTAGATTATCTTTATGAAGTTTTACTTGAAATTCGTGAATCCGGAAATTGTGATGAAGTGTTGAAAGAAGAAAATTATAAAGTGATTCATGATAGTGCTTTGAATGAAAAGCATGATCGCAATGATATTATTATAAATTCCATTAATGTCAATTGTGTTAATGATATGCAAAACCCTAAGCTTGGGGATGATAGTTTTGCTATGTCCAGTACTTGTTGCAATGATCATGATTGGGGTGATTCTTCTTATGATCTTGAAAATTTATTTAAGCCTCATGATGAATATGAGATTGATATTAGTGTTTGCAATAATATTGAAAGTGGTTTGGAAGAGTGTCAACTTTAGATGTGGTTTTGTGTTTTAATTAGTGTTTGTGCCAAGTAACACTTTTGGGATGGCTTACGGTGATAGTAGTTTTGATCTTGCTGGAAAACAGAAACTTTTGCACTCAGGAAAATAATTTTCAT
Source organism: Triticum aestivum (assembly GCF_018294505.1). Classification (NCBI taxonomy): domain Eukaryota; kingdom Viridiplantae; phylum Streptophyta; class Magnoliopsida; order Poales; family Poaceae; genus Triticum; species Triticum aestivum. The sequence continues at coordinate 740,726,812 of NC_057798.1, forward strand.
AATTTTCATAATTCTTTTTGCACACAGTTGGTACACAACAGCACTCTCGCATTCTCTACAAAATCACTCTCCCATTCTCTCCCGGACTCCCCTCCTCCTAACCGCCGACACGTTCCGATCCATTTTGTACGATGAGCGATGAGCTACTCGAGTTGCTATACATCATTGCAAGTAGTCAAAAGGAAGCCACTAAAAAACTCTTCAAGCTAGCTGGATGAAGGAAAGACCAGCGAGGCCGCTCCTATGAGTATTTGTATCATCACCCTATATTATGATTTTGATGTTTATAGGGGTTTTCAAGTCTTTACAGTCTACATGTAGTAATGAAGCCGAGACCCCAGTTTGTTCAGGTATTCTGGACTTCATATTTGGAGTACCACTTATCTGTCGAAATCTTTCATCATTTACTTAAAACAGTTGAATGATCATACATTGAGTACCAGTTAACTGGAATTAACCAATGCAAGTCCAAGAAGGATTGGCCGGTGTTGCCGACTGACGTCAAGTTCGATCCCACAGGTCAGGAGCTGATCGAGCACCTTGAGGCCAAAGTGAGTGCTGACAGCGTGAGATCTCACCCTCTCATCGATTTGTTCACACCAACCGTCGACAGCGAGCACGACATATGCTACACTCATGCTGAGAAACTTTCAGGTGAGGCACCGGTCGTCCGTCTACTTGCACAAACATATTCCTTTGTTTATAGCTCTATTTTTCTTTTTAGATGCAGACCTAGTGAAGCAATTACAATTTGACAGTTAATTAAAACTGAAACAAGTGACTGCAACATGCCAAAGATATTATGAAAATGCCAACTACATACACTAAAACTTGTATTCGACAATACTGCAGGTATCACACTGAGTGGCCTAAGCAAACATTTCTTCCAGCGCAACTCTAGGGTGTTCAAAATGGGCACGCGGCCGCGTCGAAAGATACATTCAGAGTCCGGCATGCATGCGATGTGGCATAACACCGACAATACCTTGCCGGTGATGGTCAACGACCGGCAGATGGGAAGCAAAAGGTTCTGGTGCTGCACACCAACAAGAACTTCGAACAGCATAGGACCAACTGGGTGATGCACCAGTGCCACCTCGGGGACCTGGAGCAAGAGAAGGAGCGAGAGCTGGTCCTCTGCAGAATTTTCTACCAGACGAATACTAGGTCCAAGACTAAAAAGATTATAAGTTAGTTTGGTATTGGTACTTGTACTACCTGGTCGTCTGCAAGTTGGTATTGTTGTGAAGGATCTTTTGGTATGAACTTGGCATTTGCTTCTAACCATCATGTCGAGGGTTGACGTGGATATAAAGCTGATCATTTGTTTCGAAACGAATTTTCAGGTACCTAATTTTTATTTGATGGGTAGCATAAGCACCTGCAATTCGAATTCCTAGTTCTCCAAAAGATTTACATCTTCAAAGTATGCAGGGGATCCATCCGGTTTCATAGGCTGATAGTTGGACGCAGCACGTTGGAACTGGGTTGTGGCATGCCAAGCCCAGCTGTAAATTGTTAAAAGAGAGGAGCGATGGATTTGGGCCTTGTAGAATAGTTAAGTGTCGCGACCTCGATCGTGAAGCGCCTCCCTTGGACTACAAAAAGGCCTAGTCCGTTATTATTAGTTGAAAAATATTACATAATGAAAAGAAATATGTAAAATGCAATGAATTTAGTCCACTTTCACTAAAAACCATCCGATTTGCATGAAATTCGTCTATGGAACCACAAGATGATTGTCCATACAGAGCCTAACTGTACGGAACCAACAGGTCCATGGCTGTACGCAAGCAAGTCCATCCACTTATTATCACGATGGAAAAATAATGCTGACGTCTGAGACAGTGAAACCCATGAAGTTTTCAACATAGTCAATAAATGAGAGAATTCTGCAAGTACAGACTGATAACTGGAATCCAACAGGTATATTGTTTTTTCAGGTGGAGCAAGTTTCAACTGGGCTGTAGACTGCCTAGGCTTGATTTTGTTTTTAACAGGCACAGCTCATGACAACAACAGGGCACAAAGATCCAGCAGGTATCAACTGGCCTTTGGCCCGCCAGCCTTAGCTATATTTTCTCTTAGAACATCCGCAGTCAGTTTTTTTACTGAATCAAACACACAACCTAGTTCTATTTTCCTCTTGAAACGCCATGTCCTACTTCCATTTTCAAATCTCTACCTATAGTTTTACTAGTTCACTAGACCATCAAGGCGCGCGTTGCTGCGCTCGTCCATATTTGATGTAATTAAAAAGATTGTTCCGAAAAGATATGTTAGTTTTCAAATGAAATCATTATAATATTGGTAACACTAGTGCAGAACCGGGCAATAGCACCGGTTTGTAAGGCCCTTTAGTGCCGGTTCCATAACCGGCACTAAAGTGTGGGCACTAAAGCCCCCCCTCCTTTAGTACCGGTTCAACACGAATCGATGCTAAAGGGCAACCACGTGGCACGAGCCAGCTCCGGGGGGGCTGGAGCCCTTTACTACCGGTTGGTAATACCAACCGGTACTATAAGGTTTGGTTTTTTTAGTTTTATGATTTTTTTTCATTTAATTCTGTGTTTCCATTTTAATTCTTTTTCGTTTGCTGGTATTTTATGATACTACACATTGTACACGTTATGCATATATATATATAAATAGAATTTCTAGTAGAACCAATCATGCATATATATATCATCAATGTCTCACAAACCACCATATTAATTAATTCACACATACACAAATGTATAGCTAGCTATATACAATTTCTCCTACATATGCATGTTGCCTTCGGAGCCAGTGGCATTAGCCTAATTGGTGCCTTCGGAGCACGATGACAATTGGAAGTGGTTTTCATGGGGGCGGTAGTGGGTAATAGTATTCTCCCTTCGGATTTATGACCTGGTCGAGCAAAAATCCCGCTATTTCCTCTTGAAGTGTTTCTACGTGCTCCATTTCTAGGAGCTTCTCCCACACCTCTCTGAACTGTTAAGAAGGAGATCAATATGCATGTGTATTAGTTGTGTGACTAGATATCGATAATGATGTAAAAATTGTGAATTGTGTTCTGACAAGCGAACCCATTCCTGTCTTTGAGATCTGCTCCTTTCGGACGCCATCATGCGAATGTTCTCGCAAATGCAGAATGCACACAGATCAGTCCCCTACGCCTGCTTCAGGGCCTTTACGAGAATGGAATTTGATCAGATAATAATTAATCAAGCATGATAATTAAAGAGATGGCAGCTAGCTAGCTAGCTAGTACTACTTAATTACTTACCTTGGGTCGAAACCATTGAAGCTTTTTTTTCCATTCGCCATCTGTGACGCTGATGAACCTTGCCCAAGCCCTGCCCGCCGACAAAGAAAATGAATAAAGGGGTTATTAAATAGTTCATATCATGAAATGACGAACTAAATAGGCCGAGATATATAGTTAATAATGATTGAAATTACCTGTTGACTATCCCAAACAAGATGTTATAGTCAGTTTTAACTTTGAGTAGTGAGTCCAGTATTTCAACTGTTCCGTCGTCAACTTTAATGATACACAAGACCCAGTGAAATCTGCATGCACACATGTTTGCATGTCTTAATTAAGCGGGCATATGTAAGCAAAAACATGTAGCTAGCTAGTAGGCAAAAACAGAGAATTTGTAGTACAAGACAGTGTGACTCACTGGAAGTTGTAAGGAGGTAGTATATCTTCATTGTATTTGAGACGCTTCAAGAACTCTAGCATGTTGTCCTCTACGTCCTTTTGATGATGTCGATTTATCCGCCATGTGTATTCATTAACGGTGTTTGGGTCAATGAACCCAATGCCATAGCGTCCAGCTTTTCTCATTTCATACATCTTCATCCTGCATAATACCACAGAAAAGAATATAGTGAGGATAATTACAGGTAATGATTGATCAAAAGGATCACTACAGCTAGCTTGAGACTTAAATTACAGAAAGAAATCACTTATAGACAATAGCAACTGACGATAGATTTGTCGAGTGTGTCTTGATTGTATAATTGAAACAGTTCAGAATACTCAACGGACAGAGCTTTCTCATGGAAGTAATGATCCTCCTTGACATTCACCATGAGGGACAATCGATCTGAAATCTTGGTAATGTTCATGTACCATTGATGCAATTCATACATTCTCGTTGGGAGGTTCTTGACCTTGTCTGGCTCGACCAAAGGTTGGCCCCGGACATATTTCCGTTTTATTTCATCCTCTCTAAGCACAGGCATGGGCTCGATCTCGAGGAGTTGTCCAACAGTGATTTTGAGAACTTCAGCCTGCATTATATGCTCCTCCGTTATTACCACATTGCCCACCTCAGGAACGTAAACTGTTTGCCCACAATAATATTGGGCGCGCATACTGTCACGTGTTGTTGGCACAACAAGCGAGGGGATCGATTGCGCCGCCTGTTCTCCCAGCTGGGGAATGGTTTTCCCGCATTTTTTGACAGTTGCTTCTTGTTTGCTCGATCCCGCGCTCGCCTCCTTACGTAGACATGCTCGATTTAACTTCCTGATGTGGCGCTTATAGTCTGTGTCAACAAGCTTGGGAGCTGGTGGTTGAGCCATACGAATGAAGTGGTCAATCGTTTCCTTAGGCACTTTTTCCCTTGGCGGTGGTGGCGGTTTCGGTGCAAAATGGGCTTCCACCTCGGCCTTCGATATGGCCGCGATTTCCTCCTCGGACCTGTCATAAGCCCTCTGCGGAAGAGGCGTGAGGCTTGGACCATATTTATATCGCTTGCCTCCGCCTGTACTTCCTGTACTACCTCGACTCGTACCACTACGCACCATAGCTGCAGGGTGTCTCTTCTGCGATTGCTGAGGCGGCGGAGATGGCTGACGGGGCTGAGTTGGACGAGGAGGAGTGGCCGCCTGAAGCTGTGCCGGGCTTGAAGGAGGAGTGGCCTGAGGTTGTGCCGGACTTGGAGGAGGAGTGGACGTCTGACGCTGTGGCGGACTTGGAGTAGGAGGAGTGGCCTGACACTTTGCTGGACTTGGAGGAGGAGTGGCCTGACACTTTGCCGGACTTGGTGGACTTGCAGGAGCGGGAGACTGCTGACTCGGTGGCGGACTTCGACGAGGAGTCTGCTGACGCGGTGTCGGTGGCCTTTGAAAGATGATGCAATCCTTTTTCCATAGGATGATACGATGTTTGGCCTCTCCGAGAAAGCGCTCGTCGTCACCTCCAGGAATGTCAAGCTGTAGCTCCGAATATTGTGGGTCCACCACCTCATCAACCAAGACACGAGCATAGCCCGCTGGAATCGGGTTGCAATGGAAGGTTGCCTCGGGGGGATTTGTAAAAGCAACGGCGTCCGCCACCTTCATGGATATGTTCGCTATTTTGACGTGTAGCTCACAGTTAGTGTTCTCCGTGATGTCATCCACGGGGTATCTACCCAGCATTGCGTTGTCCGGGGCGGAACCCGCGCTGCTTCTCGGCATGGATGGGGCGGTGCTATCCAATGCTGGATCATCCGCTAGAAGCTGCAGCTGCTGAGACCCCCTTTGTTGGGTAAGTGAGTCGATCTGCTCCTGCTGCCGCTGGAATTTGACTGCCAATTCCGCTTGACTTGCTTCTAGGCCTTGAAGGAGTTCATAGTCCCGCTTCCTCTGCTCCTCCTCCATCTTCCTCTTCTTCTCCTCCGCAATCTTCTTTCTCGCACAGGTTCTGTAGTCGGTGTTCCAGTCTGAAAACCCCTCATACCACGGAATAGCGCCCATGCCTCGTGTTCTTCCCGGGTGTTCAGGATTTCCCAGGGCACGCGTAAGCTTGTCGTTCTCTCTGTTGGGCTGGAACACCCCCGATCGTGCCTCTTCTATTGCAACAAGTATCGCATCATCGGCTCCCTTCAGACTTGCCTTCGTCGAAACATTGCCTGTCTTCGGGTCCAACTCCCCCCATGCACATAGAACCAAGTCCTGCACCTGGGGGGCCAGCTCTTAGTAACCGGAGTGACACCTGCATCCTCCATCTCTTTCTCAGACTTATCCCACTTAGGCATTGCCACCGCATAGCCACCTGGCCCCAGCTTATGGAACTTATCCTTTTTTTCGGCATTCTTCTTGTTTATTCTTGACCGTTCCTTAGCTAATTCTGAATCCTTGAATTTCACGAAATCGTCCCAATGAGCACGATGGTTCTCTAGTGTTCCCTCGAATACTGGAGTCTTCCTTCCTCCCTTGATGTACTTGTCCCATTCACGATTCTTGTGGTTCTTGAATGCAACCGCCATCTTCCTAAGAGCAGCGTCCTTGACTTTCTGCACATCTGCTTCTGTGAAATGATCTGGTAGGGTGAAATGTTCCATGAGAGTATCCCAAAGCAGATCTTTTTGATTCTTGTCGACAAAAGTAACATCTGGACGTGGAGCAGCGTCCTCTTTGCCTTTTTGTCTTTTGTCTTTTGCCGGCTCTCTCCATTCTTGAAGGGAGATCGGGAGTTGGTCCTTCGCAAGAACTCCGCATTGACGAACGAACTTGTCCGCAATCTTCTTAGGCGCTAATGGTTCGCCATTAGGTCTGACTGCCTCGATATTGTACTTTACGCCCTCCTTCAACTTTTTGTTTGGGCCTCATTTCGTCCTTTTGCCTGAAGATTTGCTCGATCCGGATGGCCGAAAGAACAAAGATCGATTCATTAATATATCTTCAAGTCATTTAAAACATGTGATGATCACCAGATACCTGCTTATATAAATACTAGTGCAATGCCCGTGCGTTGCTACGGGAAAAAACTATTTTCATATCCTTAGCTCAAAGCAATCATATGCACATGGATCATATAGTAAAGTGATATTATAAAGATTTTTCATAACTAAAATGTTCATTGAGCTTAATCCACTTTTTGTTAAAGCATCATACATGCAGCCATGCTTCCCTACGGAGCCGACATTCTTATAATATCATTGTCATTCCCGAAAAAGGATGACACTGCGGGGCAAGTATTTTTTTCTAATTTCATTTGCAAATGCAGACCAGGTAATTTAACTGATGTTCCATTGAAAGATTAAAATATGCATGACAACAATCTTATGGACTACATCATTGAAACAACCTCAACTTTTCGGTGAGATTGTGCATGGGTCTTTGCTTCATACATTGCAATGTTGTCCGAGAGAGTGTGATAACTAATGACACAGATGGTTTATTTAAATATCACAAGGACCCGGGATAATATAAACATACACATACCGTTTTTCTCAAACACACCAAAGTGTTCTCTTTTGTATTAGTAGAAAAGCAGGTAGATGGAGTGAGTCCCGCTGCCTAAATGTAATTTTTGTGCAGCCAGGCCGGCTTTCTCAAACATACTCTAGTACGTCTGCCTGTGCGTTGCAATGGACGAAGGAAAACAAAACCGACTTCACGTGCCATTATGCCCCACTTATATCTAGCTCTGATAAACGTTGAGATAAGATTGCCCTCGTCTATGTAAGGTGCACATGCACATGTGTTGCGGGTTGCATTAATATCATATATATTTTTTGGATCATGACGTGTTGATGTGAAGGGGCACCCCAACGTCCCTTATTGGACTACTACAAGCAGCTTGATTGATTGTTGTATATGAACAGCTTCCTGCTTTGCTGCTGCAATGCTTGCTTGCTGCATCATGTATTCGAATCTTGAAAAAAATAGATGGATTCGCCGGCTGCTTGCTTCATCTGCTGGCATTAGATCAATTCGCCGACTGCTTGCCGCTGCACATGCATGTAATGGTCGTGTTGTTGCGCGCAACTGCCAATATGTCGAGTCGAGGACTGCCGATGGGCTGAACCGCCGGAGGATGGAAGAAGCAAAATATATTGGATCACTATGTAATCTCAGGGTGATTCGCGCATGTGTTCATGCATATTTTTCTTTCACTATTTTTTTTTGCCACTGGCTGACACGTACACCTCCACCTCCACCTCGAAACTTACCATTCGTCTCCACCTCCACCACTCTTTTGTCAAAAGCAAGAAAATAAACTCCATCGCTTCTCTCTTCTATTCTCTCGCTCCATCTACTATCGTCCCTATCTGCATCTCTTTCTTCACTGATATAGCACAGGGCCGAGCGCCGAAGCACGGGCAGATTCCCCCGGGCGCGCCGCCACCAAGCCACCAAGCACCCCATCTCTAGGCACCTCCCCTCAGCGCCGCCTGGTGGCAGATCCGTGGCAGTGGCGGTGGGTCCTCTCCTCGTCTCCGGCCCGGCCGATTGCGCGCGACCCCCCTCACACCTGTCAGCCTGGCGCTCTGGCGGCGCGTCTCTCGGTGGCGGAGTGCCCCCTGGTGGCAGATCTGGGGCAGCTGTTCCGCTTGCCTCCTGTGACTTCCCGCAGCGCCTTGCCCCTACTCCCCCTCCGCCACCACCAACAGTTGCCCGGTGCGACGCGCCCACAATCTGCAGCATCCGGCTCCACCCATCCTTCATCCTCCTCGACCTCTGCCCCGACCTCTCGGTTACAACGGCTCAGCCCGGCCATGCCTGCCTCTTTTTTGGCTGGTTGTAATGTTCAGGTTAGCCTAGCCATCCACCTCTTCTTTGACTGGTTGTGATGTTCGGCTCTTCTTCAGCTGGCTGTGATTTTGTTGTGGCCACAATCGAGTTATAATCCGTCATTAGAGTATGTTTCCCCTTCGTCCCATGCTTTCTCCACCACGAGATGGCGCCGCGCCCAGGTCGGCGAGCCAACCTCTGCTGGCCAGCTTCCCCTCCGTCCTCTGCTATCTACGCCACGGGATGGCGCCGTTGGCCGCCGCCGCGGCCGCCATGGCGCCCCGTGGGCCCCTGCTGCCCTCGCCTCGAGCCGCCAGTTTCCTGCTTCCTCTCCTCCGGCAGGCCACGCATCCGCTGCCGTTGCCTGTCGGTCGCCCGCCAGCGAGCTCCACCTTCCTGTGCTACTGGATAAGATAACCAAAGGAGCGCGGACAGGATTCTTACAAGATACAGGGTTAATTTGCAAAAACGAAACGTTTTCTCAGAACCACTTACACAGGGACTGCGGGCTCAATTACCAGAAAGCACAGGGATTTTTCCGCAAAAATATGCGACGGATGACCAGAAGCACTCCGTGCTTTATTAGTAGGGAAAGATATATACCTCGCCGGTCTTTGTTGTTTCAGGATCAACATGTTCTTTGTCATCGTCATAATCGTAGTTCATGACTTCATCAATTCGGTCGTCGCGATCGAATATCATATCACCCTCTCCGGTGTTGTTTAGAAATTCAGAGCCGTTATAATCTTCTTCATTCTGATCATCATCTGGCCCGCGTATCATATCGAACATGGTCTATTCTCCCTCTCTGTCGGTATTGTCTGCCATAGCTTTTATTTAACTAATCCAAAAGAAATATAAAACAATTTAGTATTCAAATTACATCGTCTCGAATAATAGATATAATCTCGAATACTTCGTCTAGAATAATAGATATAATCTCGAATACATCGTCTCGAATAATATATAATATTGAATAGTACATCACTGGCTAGCTAATTAAAGATCGAATACTACAAAAGAATCTAGGACACTCGCGGTTCCTGCGGCGCGGGCGGTGGACACTCAAAGAGAAGGAACCCTCACAGGATCATAGCTGAAGTGAGATATCCGAAGATACTGCCAGGTATTGGAGAACCTGCCGCCCTCTAACGCAACCATTTAGCGATGGACGTGCTCGTCCTCCTCCCTGACACGGCGACGTACCACCTCCGGCGGGGCCGGGTCCCTCCGCACCGAAACTGGCCCACGCGAACGCCACCAAATGAGATCAGGGTCGACGACGGGACCCGGGGCCGGGTTCCTCATCAAGCGGCGCGCCCCTCCAGGCAGCACCTCCCAGTGCCAGCCCGGTGGAGCCCAGTCCCGGACATGGGTCGGCTGGACATCGTCGCGGACGGATCGACGGCGAGGATGCGGGCCGGGCATCGTCGAGAACAAATACTAGCTATATGCCCGCAAAAAGTAACATTTTTTTAATGATTGGATTTTGATAACTAAAATTTCTAACATTTCTACTATTTCAAAAATCTATATACTATTTCATACTAATTAAGCATCTAACACTAAAAACAGAAAACACAACTTCTATACATATCCATTAAAAAACTGAAAAACAATATTATATAAAAAATTTCCATACTAATTAAACACTAATTATATCCATATAACATGCATTCATACATATATAATAGTGAAAAAATAATAATCTAAATAATCTAAACTAATTAAACATACAAAATATGTATATACTAATATATACATGCATTAATTCATACATGTGTGTGTGTGTATTCATCATGCTTGTGTGTGTGTATGGGCTCGGGGAGGGGCGGCGCCCATGGTGGCCGCCGGGGGCGAGGGAGAGGGGTTAGAGGGGGAGAGCTCACAGCAGGGCGACGGCGACGGCGAGGCGACGGCCGGGGGCGGTGACGGGCCGGGGCGGCGACGCGGGGACGGTGCGACGGGGACGGGCCCGGGGCGGCGACGGAGACGAGGGCAGCGACGGGGACGGGGGCGGCGACGGGGACGGGGGCGGCGACGGAGATGAGCGCGGCGACGAGGATGGGGGCAGCGACGGCGACGGAGACGACGGAAACAGAGGAAGAAACAAAGGGAGAATGAAATTTTCGCAAGTGTTGTTTATATAGGAGGGGCCTTTAGTACCGGTTTGTGCCACCAACCGGTACTAAAGGCCAGTTTTGGCCAGCCCAAGCGGCGGGAAGTGACCCCCTTTAGTACCGGGTGGTGGCACCAACCGGTACTAAAGGCCCCCCCTTTAGTACCGGTTGATGGCTCCAACCAGTACTAAAGGCCTCGCGCTGCCACCCCAAAGTTTAGTCCCACCTCGCCGGGCGAAGGGCAGCCGCACTGGTTTATAAACCCAGCCGCGGCTACCACTTCGAACTCCTCTGTATAGCAGGCTTGTGGGACTAAACTCTGCGCGCTGCCCTGTGAGTCTGCTGGGCCTTTAAGGCCTGTAATTACACACCTGTTGTCTATCAGGCCCACAGGGCAGCGCCCCAATTTTTTTGTAGTTTTTTTTCTTTTCTGCTTTATTTTCTTCTATTTATTTTTGCGTAGTTTTTTGTATAGTTTTTTCTTTTCTATTATATTTATTTTCTTCTATTTATTTGTGAGTAGTTTTTCGTCTAGTTTGCCAAAATTCAACATTTTTTCTTTTCTGCTTTATTTTCTTCTATTTATTTTTGCGTAGTTTTTTGTATAGTTTTTTCTTTTCTGTTATATTTAGTTTTTTCTATTTATTTGTGAGTAGTTTTTCATTTAGTTTGCCAAAATTCAACATTTTCAGAGTTCATTTTGTAGTGATTTTCAATTTCACGGTCATTTTGTAAACGATTGAAAAATAGCAAATATAATTTTTTTTCTTTTCTGCTTTATTTTTTCTTCTATTTATTTCTGAGTAGTTTTTTCTTTTCTGCTATATTTATTTTATTCTATTTATTTTGGAGTAGTTTTTTTATATAGTTTTTTTTCAGCTATAGTTTTTCTTTCTTTTCAGCTATTTTTTCTTTTCTGCAAAACTTGATGGTCAAAGTCTGGAGTTATAACTTAAAAAAAGAAATGTCGACGTGCAATTAGTTTTTGCCATAACAGAAGAAGTCCGGAGTTGTAATAAGTTATTAAAAATAAAATAGAGGTGCAATGCTCGTCAATTTGCTTCAAGCCTTTCGGAATAGTGTAAACTGCACTGCGCATAGCTCCGTGCAGTCTACCGTATTCCTGAAGGCTTGAAGCTAAGCAACGTGAGCATTGATCCTCTTCTTCATTGTCTCTGCACTCAGGGCTTATAAACCGCTCCTAGTCCCTCTCACTTTGCGAGGTGGGACTAAAAAACATCTTACGTCTGGTTCATCCATGAACCGGTACTAAAGGTGCTCGTGGGGCCCCAGCCTTACGTGACACAACCTCATTAGTACCGGTTCGTGGTACGAACCGGCACTAAATGGTGATGGTGGGGCCATAGCCTGACCGGAGGCTGACACAGCCTCTTTAGGTACAAAAAATTACAAACTTCCTGTTAGTGCCCGTAGTTTTCAAATTTGAATAGTTTAAATTTTGAATTATTTGAAATTAGTGTGAATTTGTTTGCACATAAAATTTCTTCGCGTTTCAAATGCCAATACACATAACTACCCTAACTATTACAGAGATTCCCCTCTGGGTGCGAAACACAGAAGAAAGTGATGATAGGTAGTGAAGCCGATCACATCCCAGATCTTTGGGTGTGAAACTTTTTCTTCGCGTGTGTCCCTTTGCACCGTAACCATGGAAAATCTTCATCATTTAACGGGATGCTCGGGTCAATATTCACTGTGAATGGAGCAATTTCATCAAACTTTTCATAATCTTCTGACTTGTCTGTCTTGTCATCCACTCCCACGATGTTTCTCTTCCCAGAAAGAACTATGTGCCGCTTTGTCTCATCGTACGATGCATTCGCTTCCTTATCTTTTCTTTTTCTTGGCTTGGTAGACATGTCCTTCACATAGAAAACCTGTGCCACATCATTGGCTAGGACGAATGGTTCGTCTGCAGACGCAAGATTGTTGAGATCCACTGTTGTCATTCTGTACTGCGGGTCTTCCGTTACCCCGCCTCGTGTCATATTGACCCATTTGCACTGAAACAAAGGGACCTTTAAACCACGTCGATAGTCAAGTTCCCATATGTCCTGTATATAACCATAATATGTTTCCTTTCCCGTCTTGGTTTCTGCATCAAAGCGGACACCACTGTTTTGGTTGGTGCTCTTCTTATCTTGGGCGATCGTGTAAAATGTATTACCATTTATCTCGTACCCTTTGAGAGTCATTATATTCGAAGATGGTAACTGGGACAACAAGTACAAGTCATCTTCAATAGAGGTGTCATGCATGGTACGTGTCTACAACCAGCTGGCAAAACTGCTGGTTTGTTCACGTGTAATCCAGTCATCAGACCGCTCCGGGTGTTTGGAGCGTAGCAAATTCTTGTGTTCATCCATATACGGAGCCACCAAGGCGGAATTCTGTAGAACTGTGTAGTGTGCTTCAGTGAGAGAATGTCCGTCCATACATATTATTTGTTCCCCTCCTAGCGTGCCTTTTCCATCCAGTCTGCCCTTATGCCGCGATTCAGGAACACCAATCGGCTTAAGGTCAGGAATAAAGTCAATAAAAAACTCAATGACCTCCTCATTTTGATGACCCTTGGAGATGCTTCCTTCTGGCCTAGCACGGTTATGAACATATTTCTTTAAGACTCCCATGAACCTCTCAAAGGGGAACATATTGTGTAGAAATACAGGACCCAAAACGTTAATCTCTTCGCATAGGTGAACTAGGACGTGCATCATGATGTTGAAGAAGGATGGTGGGAACACCAACTCGAAACTGACAAGACATTGCACCAAATCATTCTGTAACCTTGGTATGATTTCTGGATCGATTACCTTCTGAGAGATTGCATTGAGAAATGCACATAGCTTCACAATGGCTAATCGAACGTTTTCCGGTAGAAGCCCCCTCAATGCAACCGGAAGCAGTTGCGTCATAATCACGTGGCAGTCATGAGACTTTAGGTTCTGGAACTTTTTCTCTGCCATGTTTATTATTCCCTTTATATTCGACGAGAAGCCAGACGGTACCTTAATACTGAGCAGGCATTCAAAGAAGATTTCCTTCTCTTCTTTGGTAAGAGCATAGCTTGCATGACCCTGATGTATGCCGTCTTCTCCGTGCATACATTGCTGGTCCTCCCGTGCCTCAGGTGTATCTTTTGTCTTCCCATACACGACCAAGAAGCCAAGCAGGGTCACGCAAAGATTCTTCGTCACGTGCATCACGTCGATTGCGGAGCGGACCTCTAGGTCTTTCCAATATGGCAGGTCCCAAAATATAGATTTCTTCTTCCACATGGGTGCGCGTCCGTCAGCGTCCTTTGGAACAGGTTGTCCGCTAGGACCCTTTCCAAATATCACCTTCAAATCCTTGACCATATCATGTACATCAACACCAGTATGGTGGCGAGGCTTCGTCCGGTGATCCGCCTCACCTTTGAAATGCTTGCCTTTCTTTCTTACGGGATGCCTGCTCGGAAGAAATCGATGATGTCCCAGGTACACATTCTTCTTACAACTATTTAAATATATACTGTCGGTATCATCCAAACAGTGCGTGCATCCGCGGTATCCCTTGTTTGTCTGTCCTGAAAGGTTACTGAGAGCAGGCCAATCATTGATGGTCACGAACAGCAACGCCTTTAGGTCAAATTCTTCCCCCATGTGCTCATCCCACGCACGTACACCTGTTTCATTCCACAGTTGTAAGAGTTCTTCAACTAATGGCCTTAGGTACACATCAATGTCGTTGCCGGGTTGCTTAGGGCCTTGGATGAGCACTGGCATCATAATGAACTTCCGCTTCATGCACAACCAAGGAGGAAGGTTATACAAACATAGAGTCACAGGTCAGGTGCTATGGTTGCTGCTCTGCTCCCCAAAAGGATTAATGCCATCTGCGCTTAGACCAAACCATACGCTCCTTACGTCATCTGCAAACTCCTTCCAGTACTTTCTTTCGATTTTTCTCCACTGCGACCCGTCAGCGGGTACTCTCAACTTTCCGTCTTTCTTACAGTCTTCTCTGTGCCATCGCATCGCCTTGGCATGCTCTTTGTTTTGGAACAAACGTTTCAACCGTGGTATTATAGGAGAATACCACATCACCTTGGCATGAATCTTCTTCCTGGGGCGTTCGCCCTCGACATCACCATGCTCATCGCGGCTGATCTTATAGCGCAATGCACCACATACCGGGCAAGCGTTCAAATCCTCGTACTCACCGCGGTAGAGGATGCAATCATTAGGGCATGCATGTATCTTCTGCACCTCTAACCCTAGAGGGCAGACAACCTTCTTTGCTTCGTACGTACTCTCGGGCAATTCGTTGTCCTTTGGAAGCATATCCTTTATCATTACCAGCAACTTTCCAAATCCCTTGTCAAATACACCATTCTCTGCCTTCCATTGCAGCAATTCCAGTGTGGTGCCCAGCTTTTTCTTGTCACCTATGCAATTCGAGTACAACAATTTTTTGTGATCCTCTAACATGCGCTGCAACTTCTTCTTCTCCAAATCACTTGTGCAGTTTCTCTTTGCATCGGCAATGGCCCGACCTAGATCATCAACTGGCTCATCTGATGCCTCTTCTTCAGCTTCTTCCCGCATTGCCCGCTCAACTTCTTCCCGCATTACCGGCTCAGCTTCTTCCCCCATTGTTGTATCATCGTATTCAGGGAACCCATGGCCAGGATAGCTGTCGTCGTCCTCTTCTTCTTCATTGTCTTCAATCATAACCCCTCTTTCTCCGTGCTTGGTCCAAACATTATAGTGGGGCATGAAACCGGACTCAAACAGGTGGACGTGAATGGTTCTTGACGTAGAGTAATTGCGACCATTCTTACAGCCAGCACATGGACAAGGCATAAAACCATCCGCCCGCTTGTTTGCCTCAGCCGCAAGCAGAAAAGTATGCACGCCCTCAACGAACTGGGGAGAGCATCGGTCATCGTACATCTATTGCTGGCTCATCTTCATTACACAACACCAAATAGACCAAATTAATACAAGTTCATACATAAAGTTCATACAACACTTAAATGCAACAAACAAATAACTCTCTAGCTAAAGCATTTAAATGCAACAACAAATGCGATCAAGATCGCAACTAAGGTAACCATTGATCCAACATCATAATGATACCAAGCCTCACTATCGATGGCATATTTTCTAATCTTTCTAATCTTCAAGCGCATTTTCTCCATCTTGATCTTGTGATCATCGATGACATCGGCAACATGCAACTCCAATTCCATCTTCTCCCCCTCAATTCTTTTCAATTTTTCTTTCAAGTACTCGTTTTCTCTTTCAACTAAATTTAACCTCTCGACAATAGGGTCGGTTGGAATTTACGGTTCACATACCTCCTAGATAAAAATATCTATGTCAACTTGATGGGCATAATTTGTCATAAACACGAAATGCAACAAATATTTTTAAAAGAGAATATGCGACATCCGAATCATAACAAGGACGAGGGCCGACGGGGACGGATATCAAAACCATGGCACTATGTATAACAAACAACGTACGGGTAAGATAATTATTATACGAGTAACTATATATCCAAATCATGCAAACATCAATTTTTTATATAAAATTTCATGAACAAGAGGCTCACCACAAGGTGGTGTCGGCGACAGGATGGTGCGGGCGATCGACGGTGGTTACGACGGAGATTTAGAAGGCACTAAGTAAACCACACCTACATATGCAAACTAAGTGTTATTTTGACCTCAAATTGCATATAAATCAAATACTACAACATATAATTCCTCCCAAATTACTAAAACCCACAATTAATCACTATATAAACCAATGCAAGAGCTAATCTAGCAATGAGAGATGAAAGGACAAAGTTGCTAACCTTGGTGATCATTTGAATGGATGAGGGCCTGCAAATCTTGACAAATTTGGGGCAAATTTTGTGATGAACTCGAGAGGAAGAAGGGAAGAACAGAGGAGAGGGAGAGGGGAAAGGGGGAAGAACAGAGTCCGGGTGGACGAAGGATTTATATAGGACAACCTTTAGTACCGGTTCGTGCCACGAACCGGTACTAAAGGTGCTGGAAGGGCCCCACTCTGACAACATCCTGCCACCACTCTCATTAGTACTGGTTCATGGCACGAACCGGTGCTAAAGGTTTGCCACGAACCGGTACTAAAGAGCTCCTCCCGGCTAGCCGTTGGAACCGGCACTAATGGACACATTAGTGCCGGTTCTGTTACAAACCGGGACTAATGTGTCTCACATTTGACCCTTTTTCTACTAGTGTAAGTGTGCCGGTAGTTTATTTTAGTCTATATAGCATTGTGTTTAATGGCGTTAAAATTCTCTTCAATTTATTTCCTAAATAGCCTTTTCTGAAATATTTGTGTTTGCGAATATTGTTTTTTGGAAAATCTGTTGTTTTGTTGTACACAGGTTGTGTTTTTTGTATATTGAAACTTGAAAGAACCTATAGATATATTTTATGGGCTTTGAGAATGGGTCTTAATTGTGTATAAAGTCATTTGGATGGGCTTACAACGAATGATGCATTTTTATATACTGTAAAAAAGTGACAAGTCGGTGGTTGGTGTGATTCTATCGGTCTTTAATACATAGGTATTAAATCTTATTACGTAATGTAATTGAAGATGAAGGCAAAAGGTTGGCCTAACTGTAACTGATTTTTAGTTGTAGTGGGAAGTTAATGACTTTAGTTGAATACTGTGGGTTGGTTTGCTCTTTATAATGAGGTGATTGGTGCTATATATACCTGCAAGTCCCTTCTGAGTTAGTTTGAGATGAAGCAAGATATATCCATGGTTGCGGTGACAAGAGGTAATGCATTTTACGTGATTATTATTTATAATTTTGTTGTTGATTCTTCTTTCTATAAATTTTTTGTACACGTTGCCTGCAAATTCATAGATAACTTGGGTATTGTTCGTATCCCTCGGAAGGTAATTTTGGACGAAATTCTTAAGAAGATTGATGGAAGAAGAGCAGAGTATAGTTGCAGGTTGCATGAAGGTCGTTACCATTGCATCGTACATACGAATATTAGCACAAAATAAGAAAACACGTCTGGTCGACTTGTTCAGGCCGTAGGGCAGATGGCAAACACTGAAGTGGATGCTGAGGAAGACACAGCTATAGGCATGATAGGAAATTGAACGAATTATATAGGTTTGAGATTGATGATATGAATTTTATTGAAAGGGCTAGGAACGAGTGCCGAAGGGAGGAGTTGGAACATGAAATGGCTGTGCTTGAAAAAGTGAGAAAGCAGCAAATTGAAGCGATGAAGCTGTTTAAGCATGGCTGGGCCATGTTATTGGATAACATACAGTCTGCTCAGCAAAGTGTTGAAGATATGTGTGCAGGTGCACTTGGTACGCTACGTGCAGACTATGTGTGTGGGCCTCATACAAATCTGATTGAAACGAATCAAGCGTGCAAGGACTGGGGGAGGCGGCTGGAAGGCTGAAACTTTAACACGGCCAGCACTGTAGCTGCGGTTGAACTCAACATTTCTCTTTAGCCAACTACAATCCTTATGGATTCATTCTTCCCATCAAAAAGCTGCATCACAGTGTCAGCATCTAAAACACAGGGAACCAAGATTCGATCGACCATGATAAGTAGCTGGAATAACCAGCAAGAGGGCAAAGTTAGATTTAACGGGAGAAATAGGTTGCATGATATGTGGGAAGTGGTCAGTAATATGGTGAAACCTTTAAGGGCATCGATGAACTCAACATCAAGGGGTAAACGGGGTTTTCCATTGGGATCAGATGGTGGCCTGTTGCGAACCAATTTTAGTTTCTTCCTTAATTCGATGCGAGCAGCACGATTTTCCCTTGCGTGTTGCACGGAGTATTGAGGGAAGAATTCATCTCCTGGTTTATACGGCAGTATAAAACATGATTATCAAGGTAAAGAAAATTTTGTAAAGCAGCACAAGTAGAGGTGAATTAACATACTCTTTCTTTTCGGCCGTCCAATTAAACAGTGCATAGTAAGTGGTTCGTTAATCCTTGCCCTCTTACATTGGGGCAGGACTCTACTTGGCCCGCTAGCGCAAGGTGGCTGGTGCGCATCACTTCCACGGGATTGTATTCGAGAACATTTAGGCATTTTTATTCTACTTAGGTTCATCACATCTTGCAAATAGATTATACGATATCTGAAAGAAAGGAAAGGAAACAACCAAAATGGATGTGGCAAGTTGGAACGAAAATCAAACAAGTCGCATTGAAGTACATCTGAAATCACAGTAACAAATAAAAGATAATGATGAAAAAGCAACAATATGTAAGAATGAGTTAGATGTGGAACCTGTCCAGAAGCCATGACTGCAATTGGGTGTAACACAGGAAGCCCCGAGCAATTCCAGCCCGGAAATCCCAAACGAATGAGCACTGCGAACCTGCAAGGAAGGAAGGAAGTTCCGTACATACGAAAACATGTAGGAGATTTAGGAGTAAGATGAATAGACAGGAAGAACAAACCTAAGCAACAGGCATGGCGGATAGGCGACACAGATGGCAGGAAGGAAGGGATGTTGGGAGGCATAATATATAAGGAAGAACGGGAGGTTGGGGTGACGCACCAACAGGGCAAATTAGTCACCATCATCACCCCTGAAGTTAATTACCATCATCACCATTATCACAGGAGGTAGATAGTGGACCTCGAAGGCGGCGGTTTCAGCTTCGGTTATGGGAGGGGAAGGGGCATGTGCTAGAGCTGCAAGGTATGGAGGACGGTGTAGTAGGACGATAGCCACCGGTGAAGCCAACGGCGCGGAAGGTCGCCGCAGCCGCCATTAAATACGTGAACGCTGCAAGTTCAGAGAAAAATGAAAACAGGAATGAAGGGGCTATGGAGGAAGTGTAGAGGGGAGGGGGTTGGACCGTACTGGCGGTAAAGCAGTCCCGCAGCATAATGTCGCGGATCGACGGCGCATCGAGGAGGGAGTAACGCCGCCGTATCGAGAGGAGGAACGACGACGACGCGGAGGAACAAAGAGGAACTGTTCCTTCAGGGGCTGGGCAACCTGGGTTGTTAGCGTCGGAGTGGAAATTAGTGGGCCAGCCCAATTATGTAGAGCAAGAGGATGTCGCTCCGCGGAGTAGCGGCCCTCGAGACTGCGCGACGCGTGCGGGCGAGGAATGATGCCCGAATTTGATCTGGATGGTAGGTTCGAGGATCCGACGACAGAGACAATCAAATCACTGTGGAGGATTGTAGCTAGCCTCGTTATACTGTTTCTCAATATACACGTATTATTATATTGAAAATACATAAAGTTCCTTTTTCATCTTTACGTCCTTATTTTTATTTTTTTCCCTCCCAGCTGATTTTTTTTACCAGTGATTTTCCCTAAAACCAAGTCGATTGTCCCACGTCTTATTAGCTTACAAAAACAAAACGTTATTTTATTTGGCAAATTAATAAGTTCTTGAAAAATAAATGTTTATCATTTCTGGATTAAAACAGTTCGCACTCCACTGGAATATGCAAAATAAGGTTGAACATTTTTACTGTGGTCCTGGGCAGAAAATGGACTGCAATAAAATCCTTAAGAATTAGCAAATGGGCTGCAAATTATTAAAAGTAGCAAATGGGCTCTATGTTGTCTGCCATAGATTGGAGGCTGACTTGCGGGCCTACTAAGTTTATGCGTACACAAGGTTTCTCAAAAAAAGAAACTTAGTCAACAGTCGACTCTACCAGCGTCAAACCGTTAGATTGACATCTAACGGCAATTGTGCTTCTTGAGTCCCTGATCTTCCTGCTCCAGCCGCCCAAACCAGTGCCGGCGGAACCGCCTTCTCCCGCCTCCCGTGGCCGGCTGTGCTGCCGGGCAGGCCTCACAGCCCCACCATACTCGCATCCCTAGCCTGGCTATCCCTCTACTCGCCCACACCTCATGTGATCTCCGGCGACGGCAGCCTCACACTGCGGTCGAACAAGTAAACCCTCGTACCCACTCCACGTGGGAAACAACTACCAAGTCTTCCTCGGCTCTGAGTCGTTCCCTTACTTGGGCTCGCCGTTGTCCACCGCCTTGGTGCTCTCGACATGGCGTGGTCAACAAACGACATCCATCGGAAGAGGACTATACGTGGAGAGGCTGACAGCTGGGTCCACACCCACACGCAAGGAAGTGCCTCCTTTTTGCGAGTAGGAAGCGCCTCCTTATTACGCGCAAAATAATGATTCCTCCTCCTGACAGCTGAGACCGACCGGAAGGGCCTCTGTATTTCCCGAAAACAACATTCCCCCCGCTGATAGCTCGGATCAGCCAGCTATTACGCACAAAAATAATAAATACCCCTGCTGCTAGGTCGGTCCCACCATATTTGGAGGCTGACTTGTGGGCCTACTAAGTTGACGCGGATGCAGGGCTTTGTCAACTTAGTCAATATAAACGATCCTAGCTGCGGCGGCCATACGATGTCCATCCAACGGTCGTTGTGCTTCTTCAACCTCTAGTCTTCTTGCTCCAGCCGCCCAAACGAGCGCGGACCGTGCCGCCTGCTCCTGCCTCCTGTGGCCGGTTGTGCTGCCATGCAGGCCTCACCGCCCCACCCTATTCCCACTGTTGGCCAGGCCTTCCCTCTACTCACCCACACCCCCTGTTATTCTCCGGCGACGACAACCTCAAACCGCAGCCGAAGCACTCAACCCTCATACTCCCCTCAGAGTGGGCATCCACTATTGCGTATTCGCCGGCTCCGGGTCGTTCCCTTCCTAGGTCGCGCTGCCATCCACCACCTTGGTGCTCTTGGGCATACGTCATCGTCAGTGCGGTCAACTAATGACAACCATCAGAAGAGGACTGTAAGTGGAGAGGATGACAGCTGGGTCCATGGCCGCACGCAAGGAAGTGCCTCCTTATCACGCACAAAATAATGATTCCTCCACCTGACACCATGGAACTACCAGAAGGGCCTCTGTATTTCGGAAAAAAATGTTATTCCCTAAGAGCTGGGACCCACCGGCTTTATATTCGCATGGAAGGAACTGCCTTCTTACCCCCTGACAGCTAGGACCCACTAGGTTGAAGCGAAGGTAGCGTTATCTGTCCGGCCGTGAACGTGTATGGACATAGTGGTTGACCGGTCTCTCTGCAGCGATGTACCATGGCCGAGTAAGGAGCGGCACGTGTTGAAGTAGAGGCGCCGATGTAGCATGTCATGCGGTCTCGTCTATATCCACTACTAGAAAAAGGGTCAAGTGTGAAGCACATTAGTGCCGGTTTGATTTTGAGCCGGCACTAATGTGTCCATTAGTGCCGGTTCCAACGGCTAGCCGGCCGCTCTCATTAGTACCGGTTCGTGGCGAACCTTTAGCACCGGTTCGTGCCACGAACCGGTGCTATAGTGAGTAGTGGCAGGATGTTGTCAGTCTGGGGCCCCTCCAGCACCTTTAGTACCGGTTTGTGTTACGAACCGGTACTAAAGGTCATCCTACATAAACTCTTCGTCCACCCGAGCTCGCTTTGTTCTTCCCCTTGCCCCTCTCCTCCTCTGTTCTTCCCCTCTTTCTCGAGCTCATCACACATTTTGCCCAAAATTTGTCAAGATTTGAAGGCCCCCATCCATTCAAATGATCACAAAGGTTAGCAACTTTGTCCTTTCATCTCTCGTTGCTAGATTAGCTCTCAATGCTTTGTATAGTGATTAATTTGTGAGTTTAGTAATTTGGGAGGAATTATATGTGCTAGTATTTGATTTATATGAAATTTGAGGTAAAAAATAACACTTAGTTTGCATACGTAGGTGTGGTTTACTTAGTGCCTTCTAAATCTCCGTCGTAACCACCGTCGATCGCCCGCACCGTCCTGTCGCCGGCACCACCTTGTGGTGAGGCTCTTGTTCATGAATGTTTTACATTACCAAATTGATGTTTGTGTGATTTGGATATATAGTTACTCGTATAATTATCTTACCCGTACGTTGTTTGTTATACATAGTGCCATGGTTTTGATATCCGTCCCCATCGGCCCTCGTCCTTGTTATGATTCGGATGTGGTATATTCTCTTTTAAAACTAGTTGTTGCATTTCGTGTTTATGACAAATTATGCCCATCAGGTTGATATGTATATTTTTATCTAGGAGGTATGTGAACCGGAAATTCCAACCGACCCTATTGTCGAGAGGTTAAATTTAGTTGAAAGAGAAAACGAGTATTTGAAAGAAAAATTGAAAAGAATTAAGAGGGAGAAGATGGAATTGGAGTTGCATGTTCCCGATGTCTTCGATGATCACAAGATCAAGATGGAGAAAATGCGCTTGAAGATTAGAAAGATTAGAAAATATGCCATTGATAGTGAGGCTTGGTATCATTATGCTGTTGGATCAATTGTTACCTTAGTTGCAATCTTGATCGCATTTGTTGTTGCATTTAAATGGTTTAGCTAGAGAGTTATTTGTTTGTTGCATTTAAGTGTTGTATGAACTATATATATATATATTATATGAACTTTATGTATGAACTTGTATTAATTTGGTCTTTTCGGTGTTGTGTAATGAAGATGAGCCTACAATGGATGTATGATGACTGATGCTCTCCCGAGTTCATTGATGGTGTGCATACTTTTCTGCTTGTCGTAGAGGCAAACAAGCGGGTGGATGGTTTTATGCCTTGTCCATGTGTTGCTTGTAAGAATGGTCACAATTACTCAACGTCAAGAACCATCCACGTCCACCTATTTGAGTCTGGTTTCATGCCCCACTATAATGTTTGGACCAAGCACGGAGAAAGAGGGGTTATGATGGAAGACAATGAAGAAGAAGAGGACGACAACAGCTATCCTGGCCATGGGTTCCCTGAATACGATGATACAACAATGGGGGAAGAAGCTGAGCCGACAATGCGGGAAGAAGCTGAAGAAAAGGCATCAGATGAACCCGCTGATGATCTAGGTCGGGCCATTGCCGATGCAAAGAGAAACTGCGCAAGTGATTTGGAGAAGAAGAAGTTGCAGCGCATGTTAGAGGATCACAAGAAATTGTTGTACCCGAATTGCGAAGCTGACAAAAAAAAGTTGGACACCACACTGGAATTGCTGCAATGGAAGGCAGAGAATGGTGTATCTGAGAAGGGATTTGGAAAGTTGCTGGTAATGATAAAGTATATGCTTCCAAAGGACAACGAATTGCCCGAGAGTACGTATGAAGCAAAGAAGGTTGTCTGACCTCTAGGGTTAGAGGTGCAGAAGATACATGCATGCCCTAATGACTGCATCCTCTACCGCGGTGAGTACGAGGATTTGAACGCTTGCCCGGTATGCAGTGCATTGCATTATAAGATCAGTCACGATGACCCTGGTGATGTCGAGGGCGAGCGCCCCAGGAATAAGATTACTGCCAAGGTGATGTGGTATGCTCCTATAATACCACGGTTGAAACGTTTGTTCCAAAACAAAGAGCATGCGAAGGCGATGCGATGGCACGGAGAAGACCGTAAGAAAGACCAAAAGTTGAGAGTACCCGCTAACGGGTCGCAGTGGAGAAAAATCGAGAGAAAGTACAGGGACGAGTTTGTAGGTGACCAAAGGAACGTATGGTTTGGTCTAAGCGCAGATGGCATTAATCCTTTTGGGGAGCAGAGCAGCAACCATAGCACGTGGCTTGTGACTCTATGTTTGTATAACCTTCCTCCTTGGTTCTGCATGAAGTGGAAGTTCATTATGATGCCAGTGCTCATCCAAGGACCTAAGCAACCCGGCAACAACATTGATGTGTACATAAGGCCATTAGTTGAAGAACTATTACAGCTGTGGAATGGAAAAGGTGTACGTGCGTGGGATGAGCACAAACAGGAAGAATTTGACCTAAAGGCGTTGCTATTCGTGACCATCAATGATTGGCCTGCTCTCAGTAACCTTTCAGGACAGACAAACAAGGGATACCGCGGATGCACGCACTGTTTGGATGATACTGACATTATATATTTGGATAGTTGTAGGAAGAATGTGTACCTGGGACATCGTCGATTTCTTCCGAGTAGGCATCCCGTAAGAAAGAAAGGCAAGCATTTCAAAGGTGAGGCGGATCACCGGATGAAGCCTCGCCACTGTACTGGTGCTGATGTACATGATATGGTCAAGGATTTGAAGGTAATCTTTGGAAAGGGTCCTGGCGGACAACCTATTCCAAAGGACGCTGATGGACGCGCACCCATGTGGAAGAAGAAATCTATATTTTGGGACCTATCATATTGGAAAGACCTAGAGGTCCGCTCCGCAATCGACATGATGCACGTGGCAAAGAATCTTTGTGTGACCCTGCTTGGCTTCTTGGGCGTGTATGGGAAGACAAAAGATACACCAGAGGCACAGGAGGACCAGCAACGTATGCACGGAAAAGACGACATACATTAGGGTCAGGCCAGCTATGCTCTTACCAAATAAGAGAAGGAAATATTCTTTGAATGCCTGCTCAGTATGAAGGTACCGTCTGGCTTCTCGTTGAATATAACGAGAATAATAAATATGGCAGAGAAAAAGTTCCAGAACCTAAAGTCTCATGACTGCCACGTGATTATGACGCAACTGCTTCCGGTTGCATTGAGGGGGCTACTACCGGAAAATGTTCGATTAGCCATTGTGAAGCTATGTGCATTCCTCAATGCAATCTCTCAGAAGGTAATCGTTCCAGAAATCAAACCAAGGTTACAGAATGATTTGGTGCAACGTCTTGTCAGTTTCGAGTTGGTGTTCCCACCATCCTTCTTCAACATCATGACGCACGTCCTAGTTCACCTTTGCGAAGAGATTAACATTTTGGGTCCTGTATTTGTACACAATATGTTCCCCTTTGAGAGGTTCATGGGAGTCTTGAAGAAATATGTTCATAACCGTGCTAGGCCAGAAGGAAGCATCTCGAAGGGCCATGAAAATGAGGAGGTCATTGAGTTTTGTATTGACTTTATTCCTGACCTTAAGCCGATTGGTGTTCCTGAATCGCGACATAAGGGCAGACTGGATAGAAAAGGCATGCTAAGAGGGGATCAAATAATATGTATGGACGGGCATTCTCTCAATGAAGCACACTACACAGTTCTACAGAATTCTGCCTTGGTGGCTCCGTATATGGAGGAACACAAGAATTTTCTACACTCCAAACACCCGGAGCAGTCTGACGACTGGATTACACATGAACAAACGAGGACTTTCGCTGGTTGGTTGCAGAAACGTGCCATGCATGATGGTGATATTGAAGATGACATGTACTCGCTATTCCAGTCACCATCTTTGAATATAATGACTTTCAAAGGGTACGAGGTAAATGGGAATACATTTCACACGATCGCCCAAGATAAGAAGAGCACCAACCAAAACAGTGGTGTCCGCTTTGATGCAACAACCAACACGGGAAAGGAAACATATTATGGTTACATAGAGGACATATGGGAACTTAACTATGGAGGTGGTTTGAAGGTCCCTTTGTTTCAGTGCAAATGGGTCAATATGACACAAGGCGGGGTAATGTAAGACCTGCAGTACGGAATGACAATAGTGGATCTCAACAATCTTGCGTATGCAGACGAACCATTCGTCCTAGCCAATGATGTGGCGCAGGTTTTTTATGTGAAAGACATGTCTACCAGGCCGAGAAAAATAAAATATAAGGAAGCGAATGGATCATACGATGTGCCAAAGCGCCACATAGTTCTTTCAGGGAAAAGAAACATCGTTGGAGTGGATGACAAGACAGACATGTCAGAAGATTATGAAAAGTTTGATGAAATTTCTCCATTCAAAGTGAATATTGACCCGAGCATCCAGTTAAATGATGAAGATTGTCCATGGCTACGGCTCAAAGGGACACACGCGAAGAAAAACTTTCACATCCAAAGATCTGGGATGTGATCGGCTTCACTATCATCACTTTCTTTTGTGTTTCACACCCAGGGAATCTCTGTAATAGTTAGGGTAGTTATGTGTTTTGGCATTTGAAACGCGAAGAAATTTTATGTGCAAACAAATTCTTTCATGCATTTGAAACGCTAAATGGCCCTGAAATTGAAAAGCATTTCAAATCAACTAAGAAAAGGTTGAAAGTTGGCATGGTATCATAATTTCACCCACAAGCATGTGCAAAAAAGTAGAGTGGGTTACCGCAAAAACTGGATGCACTTCATGTACAAAATGGACAATCTCTTTCGAAGTATCAGGGTTTCGGACGAAAACTCATCTATTACAAAGGCATTTCATTTTTTTAAATAACCTAAGCATTACCAAATTGATTATAATGATAAAACACACTAATATTAAACATAAGAAAAAGGAATCACTGAAAAATCTATTTTCAAAGTTAAGTTATTCACAAACTAGTGATTCACACAAATTTCAAATAATTCAAAATTTAAACTATTCAAATTTGAAAACTACGAGAAATAACAGAAAGTTTGTAATTTTTTGTACCTAAAGCAAAAATATTCAAAAAGAAACTCTATATACATCAAAAAACAACTCAAAGATAAATAAAACAAAAATAAATAAAGCAAAATTTTTAAGAAAATCAAAAAGCCCGCATACTGGGCCAGAGTGGCCTGCATACGACTAGAAACCCAACGTGTTGTTGGGCGAGGACGCAGGCTCGCAAAGGCCCAGTAAGCCCACAGGGTAGCATAGAACAGGTAGGCCCAGTAGGCCTGCTTTGGAGAGGAGCTCGAGAGAGCTACCTCACTGGGGCTTATAAACCAGTGCGGGTGCCCCTCGGCTAGCGAGGTGGGACTAAACTTTCCCGCACCGCACCTGCGCCAGCACACACCTTTAGTACCGGGTCATAGCACAAACCGGTACTAAAGGGGGGGGTCTTTAGTACCGGTTGGAGCCACGACCCGGTACTAAAGGGGGGGGGGGGGCGCTTCCCGCCACTTGGCCTGGCCAAAACAGACCTTTAGTACCGGTTGGTCGCTCCAACCGGTACTAAAGGTGCCTTCTATATATACAACACTTATGAAAAATTTCAGTTTTTCATCTCCTCCCTCGGCTTCTTTCTCCTCTGCCCCGTCGCCGCCGCCCCTCGCCGCCGCCCCCGTCGCCGTCGCCACCCCGGCCTTCCCCGTCCCCGTCATCCCTGTTGCCGCGCCCCGCCCCGGCGTCCCGTCGTCCCTGCCTGGCCCAACCCCGTCCCCGTCGTCGCCGCCCCGTCCCCATCGTCCTCGTCACCGCCTATCTCCGTCGCCGCGCCTCACCGGTGAGCTCCTGCCCCGGCCGCCATGTCCACACACACACATTAATTAGCATTTTAGTTATAAATTTTAGTTATAGAAATTTTTCTGTTTTTTAGTTATAGACATATCTATAGAAATGTTAGAAATTATTTTGTTTTTTAGTTATAGAAATATTAGAAATGTTATATCTTTTTTCTGTTTTTTAGTTATATAAATATTCGAAATGTTATAGAAATGTTAGTTATGTAGAAATGTTATAAATTTTTTCTGTTTTTTAGTTATAGAAATATTTATAGAAATGTTAGCAATTTTTCTGTTTTTTAGTTATAGAAATATTAGAAATGTTAGTTATATATATGGAAATGTTAAAAATTTTAGAATTAGTTTTAGTTAGATGAATTAGATTAATTAATGTCAAATTGTTAGAATTTGCATATAGAATTTTAGTTATCACAATCTAATCATTTAAAAAATGTTACTTTTTGCGGGCATATAGTATTTGTTCTCGATGATGCCCCGCTAGCATCCACGCCGTCGACCTGTTCGCGACGACGTCCTGCTTCAGAGGACCCGCGTCCGGGACTGGGCTCCGTCGGCTGGCACTGGGAGGTGCTACCTGGAGGGGCGCGCCGCTTGGCGAGGAACCCTGCCTCAGGCCCCGTCGTCGACCCTGATCTCCTTTGGTGGCGTTCGCGTGGGCCACATTCGGTGCAGAGGGAGCCGGCCCCGCTGGAGGTGGTGCGTCGCCGTGTCAGGGAGGAGGACGAGCACGTCCATCGCTACATGGTTTCTATGGACGTCAGGTTCTCCAATACCTGGCAGGTTCTTCAAGGATCTCACCCAAGCTATGATCCTGTGATGGTTCCTTCTCTTTGGGTGTCCACCGCCCGCGTCTTAGGAACCGCGAGTGGCCTAGATTCTTGTGTAGTATTCGATCTTTATTAGGTACCTAGCCAATGATGTATTCGATATATAATATTCGAGACGATGTATTCGAGATTATATATTAATCGAGACGATGCATATTATGTACTATATGATTCAATTTTTCCTTATTGATTGCATCCATGCATTGTAATTTGAATACTGAATTGTTTTATATATCTTCTGTATTAGTTAAAGTAAAGCTATGGAGGAGAATACCGGCAGAGAGAGAGAAGAGGAATTGTTCGAGATCATACACAGCCCTTGCAGGCTAGATGATCTGAATGAAGCAGATGACGGCTCCCAATTTCTGAACAATACCGGAGAGGGTGATGATAAGATATTCGATCTCAACGACCGAGTTGATGAAGTCATGAACTATGAATATGATTATGATGACATAGACGATGTTTATGATGACACAGATAATAATGTTGATCTTCAAATAACAAAGACTACCGGCGAGGTATATTTATATAAGGAGGCATCTGGTGATCATCACATGTTTTTTTATTTGAAGATATATTAACGAATCGATCTTTCTTCTTTCAGCCATCTGGATCGAGCAAATCTGCTTCTACAGACAGCAGGACAAAGCGAGGCCCAGGCAAAAAGTTGAAGGAGGGTGTAAAGTACAACATCGACTCCATCAAAGCTAGTGGCGAACTCCTCACGCCTAAGAACATTGCAAACAAGTGGACTCGTCAGTGCAGAGTTCTTGTGAAGGACCAACTCCCGATCTCCATTTAAGAATT
This sequence comes from Triticum aestivum, assembly GCF_018294505.1. Classification (NCBI taxonomy): domain Eukaryota; kingdom Viridiplantae; phylum Streptophyta; class Magnoliopsida; order Poales; family Poaceae; genus Triticum; species Triticum aestivum. The sequence goes on from NC_057798.1 coordinate 740,756,301, forward strand.
GAAAGAGCCAAAAACTAAACGTCTAGATGTTACTTGAGTCGACGACAGAGCCAAAAAACCTTTGGGAATCTCTGATGGAACACTTCACCCTACCAGATTATTTCACTGATGCAGATGTGGAGAAAGTCAAGGCCGCTGCTCTTAAGAAGATGGCAATTGCATTCAACACCCACAAGAAAACTATATGTGCCAACTACCTCGCTACAGAAAGGAAGACTCCAGAATTCATTGGAACACTGGAGAAGCAAAGCGAACACTGGGCTGATTTCGTGAAATTCAAGGAATCAGAATTATCTAAGGGACTGTCGAGAAAAAAACAAGGCCAATGCCGCAAAAAAGACGCAGTTCCATAGGCTGGGTCCAGGTGGCTACGTGGTGGGAATGCCTAAGTGGGATAAGTTTGAGCTAGAGATGGAGGATGGAGGGGTCACTCCGGTTACCCGAAGACAGGCCTGGTTTCGAAGAAGGCAAGTCTAAAAGGAGCCGAACAAAAGATACTTGACGCAATATAAGATGCTCGAAATGGGGTGTTCACGCCCAACAGAGAGAACGACGAGCTTACGCGCGCCCTGGAAAATCCTGAACACCCGGGAAGAACACGAGGCAAGGGCATTATTCCCTGGTATGAGGGCTTTTCTGACTGGAACACCGACTACAGAAGCCGTGCAAGAAAGAAGATGGAGGAGGAGAAGAAGAGGAAGCTGGAGGAGGAGCAGAGGAAGCAGGACGCAGAATACCTTCAAGGCCTAGAAGCAAGGCACGCGGACTTGGCACTCAAAGTCCAGCAGCAGCAGCAGCAGATCGACTCACTTAGCCAGGAAAGAGGGTCTCAGCAGTGGCATCAGCAACCGGATGATCGTACAACATTGGATAGCACCGTCCCATCCATGCCGAGAAGCAGCGTTGGTCCCGCCCCGGGCGACACACTGTTGGATACATTCCCTGTGGATGACATCATAGAGAACACTAACTGTGAGCGACACTCCAAAATGAAGAACATATCCATGAAGGTGTCGGACGCCGTTGCTTTTACAATTACCCCCGAAGCAACCTTCCATTGCAACCCGATTCCAGAGGGCTATTGAAAGGGATCGAGAAGAGGTGTCTAGAGGGGGGGTGGTTAGACACTAAGTACCAAAAGTTGCAGTTTTTAACTTCTTTAAGTTGGAGTGGAGTTTAGGCACAAATTTAACACTCACAATAGATAACAAGCAAGATGCAAATAGTATATGAGCAGCGGAAAGTAAAGCATGCAACTTGCAAGAATGTAAAGGGAAGGGTTTGTAGGATTCAAACGCAATTGGAGATACAGATGTTTTTGTCGTGGTTCCGATAGGTGGTGCTATCGTACATCCACGTTGATGGAGACTTCAACCCACGAAGGGTAACAGCTGAGCGAGTCCACGGAGGGCTCCACCCATGAAGGGTCCATGAAGAAGCAACATTGTCTATCCCACCATGGTCGTCGCCCACGAAGGACTTGCCTCACTAGCGGTAGATCTTCACAAAGTAGGCGTTCTCTTTGCAATTACAAACTCCTTGGTTCAACTCCACAATCTTGTCGGAGGCTCCCAAGTGACACCTAGCCAATCTAGGAGACACCACTCTCCAAGAAGTAACAAATGGTGCATTGATGATGAACTCCTTGCTCTTGGGCTTCAAAAGATAGTCTCCAAACACTCAACTCTCTCTCACAGGATTTGGATTTGGTGGAAAGAATATTTCAGTGGAAAGCAACTTGGGGAAGGCTAGATATCAAGATTCATATGATAGGAATGGAATATCTTGGCCTCAACACATGAGTAGGTAGTTCTCTCTCAGAAATAGGATGTTGGAAGTGTAGGCTTGTTCTGATGGCTCCCTTTTCGAATGAAGAGGAGGTGGAGGGGGTATATATAGCCTCCACACAAAATCTAACCGTTACACACAATTTACCAATCTCGGTGGGACCGAATCAACAAACTCGGTCAGACCGATTTAGTAAACCTAGTGACCATTAGGGTTTTCAGTGGGACCGACATGCAACTCGGTAGGACCGATATGGTTAGGGTTAGGGCATAACGTAATCTCGGTGAGACCGATTACACAAACTCGGTGAGACCAATTTTGGTAATAAGCTAACCAGAGAGTTGATCAGGCAAACTCAGTGAGACCGGTTACACAAACTCGGTGGGACCAATTTTGGTAATAAGCTAACCAGAGAGTTTGCATTGTAATCTTGGTAGTACCGATTGCACAAACTCGGTGAGACCGATTTTGGTAATGGGCATACACAGAGAGATTACAATCCCATCTCGGTGAGACCGAGATCCCTATCAGTGATACCGATTTGCCTAGGATTTGTGGCAGTGGCTATGACATCTAAACTTGGTGGCGCCAGATAGAAAGAATCGGTGGGGCCGAGTTAGACTTTGGGTTTAGGACATATGTGGATGTGAGAAGGTAGTTGAGGGCTTTGGAGCATATCACTAAGCACTTTGAGCAAGCAATCCATTAAGCAACACCTCATCCCCTCTTGATAGTATTGGCTTTTCCTATAGACTCAATGTGATATTGGATCACTGAAATAGAAAACATGTAGAGTCTTGATCTTGGAGCTTGAGCCAATCCTTTGTCCTTAGCATCTTGAAGGGGTTCCACATCCTTTAGTCCATGCCACTCCATTGTTGAACTTGTCTGAAATATACTAGGTAAAAGTGTTAGTCCAACAAGAGATATGTTGACATTAATTACCAAAACCACCTAGGGAGCACTTGTGCTTTTAATCTCCCCCCTTTTGTTAATTGATGACAACATACATCAAAGCTTTAGATAAAGATATAGAGAATAGCAAGTAAAGCTTTGGAAAGACATGTAACAAGCATAGGCTCCCCCTACATGTATGCAATCATGTGAATATAGAATATAAAAGCATGTGAATGCATGAACATGACAGAGTAAGCAATGTGTTACATGTATCTTGGCCATATGCATCAGAGCAAAAGATAGCAATAGATGTGTATGTGGGAAATGTACCTTCATGCTTATGAGTCCTTGCAAACAATATGTACATTAGTAAGAATTCCTCATACACCTGACGGTGATGCATATACTTACCTTGTGGTCTTGAGTTGGCTTAGGATGGAATGAACCTGCGTAAACAAGGTTAGATAACACAGATACACCTACTAGCCAGAGCAAATAGAAGAAATCACAAGAATACCAAGACTGGGATGACATGTAGAGAGTGAGTACTAAGTACCACATTTGATGTAGACATGTCCCCAAAGGTAAATATGTGCAATGAATTTAAATGATTTCTTTCCCTTAGATGTCTTGCTCCCCCTGAATCTCTAGATGAAGTGTTTTTTAAAGGGGAAACAAACATGCATGAGAGAAATGCAAGAGCACAGAAAAGAACACAAGTAAACTTCATCTAGAGATGGTCGGCGACAAGGTCACCTATGTTAGAGTATATTGACTTAGGAGTCAAGTGAGATCACTTGATCATAGGTCATACTCATCGTTTAAGCTCAAAATGGGGTTACCATTTATCGTTTAAGCATCTTGATTTATTCACACCTTGTCGAGGTGCTTTGACTCATGACTTTGAGTAAAGCTTCTCTAAGATGGAATGACATACCTTGGGTGGTGGTGTTGATCATGTAGTTGAACTTGTGTGGGTTTCTCAAAGTTAATGTAGCTCATCAAGAGTTGGGAGCACCACTTGGAATTTGAGTTCATCTACCTACATGGGTTAGTTTTTGCTAGGAAGAGCACTTCTGTATCCAAAATGACAATCATGAAACTCAACATAGAATTTGTCAAAGGATATGTCTGAATGGTTCCGTGCTTCGTTGTCTTCAACCACCATTGTGTAGAGACTTGGTGATGTAGAGATTGCTCAAGATATGAGTAGGTTACAATCTCATGGAATTCGATTCATCCAAGTACCTACATGAGTTAGATAACATGCAAGGTGCAAATATATCCAAGACATAAGATTATCACCATAAGAGAAATATCAAGGATTAGTCATAAGCTCATGTCTTGCATGTATCAAATGGAGTTTCTACTCCAAGTTTGAAGCATCAATGATGTTCAATTCACCTCTTAACCTGCAAAACACTTTCTCATCAAGTGGTTTAGTGAAAATATCCGCTAATTGCTTTTCGGTGCGAACATGCGTAAGTTTAATATCACCCTTAGCAACATGATCTCGAATGAAATGATGACGAACTTCAATATGCTTAGTTCGAGAATGTTGCACTGGATTATGAGCAATCTTGATAGCACTTTCATTGTCACAAAGTAATGGAACATGTCTCACATATATCCCATAATCTTTAAGAGTTTGGGTCATCCAAAGTAATTGAGCAGAACATGATCCAGCGGCAATGTATTCCGCTTCGGCGGTGGATAAGGATACCGAGTTTTGTTTCTTGGAAGACCAAGACACAAGAGATCTACCAAGAAATTGACAAGTACCCGAAGTGGACTTTCTATCAACCTTGTCTCCGGCATAGTCCGAGTCGGAGTAGCCAACAAGATCTAAAGAGGCCCTCTTGGGATACCAAATGCCAAAATTTGGCGTATGGATTAAGTATCTCACTATCCTTTTCATTGCCTAAGATGACATTCTTTAGGAGCAGCTTGATATCGTGCACACATGCACACACTTAGCATGATATCGGGACGTGAATCACATAGATATAACAATGAACCAATCATAGAGCGATAAACCTTTTGATCAACCGGTTTACCATCTTTGGTCAAGTCAAGATATCCATTAGTAGGCATGGGTGTAGTCATACCTTTGCATTCTTACATATTGAACTTCTTCAATAAGTCCTTGGTGTACTTCCTTTGAGAGACAAAGGTACCTTCCTTAGATTGCTTGATTTGCAAACCAGGAAAGAATTTGAGTTCACTCATCATATACATCTCAAACTTCTCCGACATTAGCTTCCCAAACTTTCACTAAAATGAGGGTTAGTAGAACCAAATATAATATCATCAACATAGATTTGGCACACAAATAGTTCTCCATTGACCCTTTTAGTAAAAAGAGTAGAATCTATTTTTCCAATTTCAAAGCCTTTTTCAATAAGGAACTTGGTCAAGCATTTATACCATGCTCTAGGAGCTTGTTTAAGACCATAAATGGCTTTGTGAAGTTTGTAAACATGATTTGGTTTCTTAGGATTGACAAAGCCGGGAGGTTGCTTAACATAAACTTCCTCCTCTATTTCACCATTAAGAAAAGCACTTTTAATGTCCAATTGGTACAAGGTGATATCATGGTGATTAGCATAGGCAAGTAAGATGCGAGTGGACTCAAGTCTAGCAACGGGAGCATAAGTCTCACCATAGTCCATACCTTCGACTTGTGTGTAGCCTTGGGTGACGAGATGTGCTTTGTTGTGAACTACTTGTCCATCTTCATCTTGCTTGTTGCGAAACACCCATTTGGTACCGATGATGTTGTGGTTGTCGTCGGGCTTCTCAACCAATGTCCAAACTTGATTCCTCTCAAAGTTGTGTAGCTCTTCATGAATGACATTTTTCCAATCTGGATCTTCCAATGCTTCTTCAACCTTCATAGGTTCAATGCTAGAGATGAATGAATAGTTTTCACAAAAGTTAGCCAAACGAGTTTTAGAGCGAGTGATTCTCCCGGTTTGTATATCGTTGTAGATTTGCTCGACAGGATGGTCTTTAGCAATTCTTGCTCGAACTCGTGAAAGCTTTTGCTTGGTTCTTGGTTGAACTTCTTCTTCATCTTGTTCTTCTTGGCCTTCTGAATTGTTGGTGTTGTCATTCTCTTGTCGTGGTGGAGAAGGAGGTTGTTGACGTCCATCTTGATGCACTTCCTTGTTTTCTTCATCTTGGTGTGTCCCACTTGTGGATGCTTCTGTATCAACTCTTGGTTCACCTTGTTGTGAGGTAGAAGCTTCCAGTTGGACGCACAAGGTACTCTCCTTCACCTCCGTTGGACGAATCTTGTCAATAGACAAGTCTTGGATTGCTTTCGAGGGATCTTTGTCTCCTACATCAATTGGCAATTGTTCTACTTGCGAGCCGTTAGATTCATCAAACTTCACATCTACCGTTTCTTCAACCCTTCGGGTGAAATTGTTGTAGACACGGTATGTGTGAGAGTTTGAGCCATAACCAAGTAGGAAACCTTCATGAGACTTAGGAGCAAATTTAGAATGATGATGCTTATCAAGAATTTAGCACTTTGAGCCGAATACTCGAAAGTACCCAAATTGGGGTTTGTTACCGGTGAGGAGATCGTATGCCGTCTTGTCGAGTAGCTTGTGAAGATACAAGCGATTTGTTGCATGACAAGCTATCTCAACCGCTTCCGCCCAAAAGTGCTTTGGCTCTTGTACTCATCAATAATCATTCTCGCCATTTCGATGAGCGTCCGGTTCTTCCTCTCAACAACTCCATTTTGTTGAGGTGTGTACGTAGCTGAGAACTCGTGTGAAATCCTTCTTCGTCAAGAAAGGTGTCCACATTTGCGTTCTTGAACTCCGTTCCATTGTCACTGCGAACCTTCTTGATCTTCACTTCAAATTGATTTTGGGCCATCCTAGCAAAGTTTTTGAAGATCTTTTGGACATGCGATTTATCATCGAGAAAGAACACCCACGTAAATCTTGAAAAATCATCAACTATAACTAGACCAAAAGAATTTCCACCGAGACTCTTGTCAGCATTGGGACCAAAAAGATCCATGTGAAGTAGCTCAAGTGGCCTCCTTGTGGTCATGATGTTCTTCACGGGATGCCTTCCTCCAACCTGTTTACTTGCTTGACAAGAACTGCAAAGTCTATCCTTATCAAATATGACATCGTTAACGCCAAGGATATGATTTTCTTTAATAAGCTTGTCAAGGTTTCGCATACCAACATGACCTAATCGTCTATGCGATAACCAACCTTTAGAAGATTTAGCAATAAAGCAAGTTCTAGGTTGAGCCTTTTTAGTGAAATCAACAATGAAACGATCACCTCTACGAACACCGGTAAAGACCATTTTATGATTATCTCTACGAAACACTTGGCAATCTACTTCAGTGAATAGAACATTGAAACTGAAATCAGCAAGTCTAGATACTGAAAGTAAGTTGTAGCCAAGAGATTCAACGAGCATGAGATTTTTTTATGGAGCTATCATGTGATATGGCCACCTTACCGAGGCCAACCACCTTACCCTTTGAGTTGTCACCGAAAGTGACATACTTTCGAGGACCATCATTTTCAGCAAGCTCACGAAACATGTCTTTATCTCCGGTCATGTGATCGGTACATCCACTATGAAGAACCCATTCCTTTCCTCCTGCCATATATCCCCGAAGGTTTGCCATAAGACCAAAATGTCTCATTGCATCATCAAGATCGATGTCACTATCATCATCCTCATCATAGTATCCATGTTCAACATCGTCATTTGGTGGATCAAATCCTAGAGAGTGTAATTCGTTAGAGTGAGTTTGACAATGATCTTGCTTATGAGTTTTTATAGCTTCGGAAATAATGTCACCAATAATTCCAACATCTCCTTTGGCACGCATAAGATTTGTAAGCTCAAATAGACGATCACCAAACATAGGATCACTAGAATTCATTTTACTCAAGGCAATAGACTTATGGAGAATTTCATCTAGGTTTTTCAAGGAATAATTTGGAAAGCATTCCTCAAGAAATTTCCATATAGTGTAGGCACACTCAAGAGTAGGCAAGTTTCTAATCAAGTTTCTAGGCAAGCCTCTAGTGATAAGATTAACAGTTCTAAGATTCCTAATCGTGTCAATTGACTCATCAAGGGTAGGATGCATAGGATCAACATGAGGCGCACAGGGGCTAGCAATGTACTTGTTCAAATGATATTGATTGAAAATCACAAGCATCTCATTTTTTCCACTCATGAAAGTACTCTCCATCAAGGATAGGCACTCTATGTCTAAGACTCCCAATAGTAGACTCATCCATCTTCCTCCAATGATGTTTAAACCAAAGCAATGGAGACCAAAGATCTGATACCAATTTAAAGGGTTCGAGAAGAGGTGTCTAGAGGGGGGGGGGGGTGATTAGACACTAAGTACCAAAAGTTGCAGTTTTTAACTTCTTTAAGTTGGAGTGGAGTTTAGGCACAAATTTAACACTCACAATACATAACAAGCAAGCATGCAAAGAGTATATGAGCAGCGGAAAGTAAAGCATGCAACTTGCAAGAAGATAAAGGGAAGGGTTTGAAGGATTCAAACGCAATTGGAGACACGGATGTTTTTGTCGTGGTTCCGATAGGTGGTGCTATCGTACATCCACGTTGATGGAGACTTCAATCCAGGAAGGGTAACGGCTGCGTGAGTCCACGGAGGGCTCCACCCACGAAGGTTCCACGAAGAAGCAACCTTGTCTATCCCACCATGGCCGTCGCCCACGAAGGACTTGCCTCACTAGCGGTAGATCTTCACGAAGTAGGCGATCTCCTTGCCCTTACAAACTCCTTGGTTCAACTCCAAAATCTTGTCGGAGGCTCCCAAGTGACACCTAGCCAATCTAGGAGACACCACTCTCCAAGAAGTAACAAATGGTGCATTGATGATGAACTCCTTGCTCTTGTGCTTCAAATGATAGTCTCCCCAACACTCAACTCTCTCTCACAGGATTTGGATTTGGTGAAAACGTTCGATTAGCCATTGTGAAGCTATGTGCATTCCTCAATGCAATCTCTTAGAAGGTAATCGATCCGGAAATCAAACCGAGGTTACAGAATGATTTGGTGCAATGTCTTGTCAGTTTCGAGTTGGTGTTCCCACCATCCTTCTTCAACATCATGACGCACATCCTAGTTCACCTTTGCAAAGAGATTAACATTTTGGGTCCTGTATTTGTACACAATATGTTCCCCTTTGAGAGGTTCATGGGAGTCTTGAAGAAATATGTTCATAACTGTGCTAGGCCAGAAGGAAGCATCTCGAAGGGCCATGAAAATGAGGAGGTCATTGAGTTTTGTATTGACTTTATTCTTGACCTTAAGCCGATTGGTGTTCCTGAATCGCGACATAAGGGCAGACTGGATAGAAAAGGCATGCTAAGAGGGCATCAAATAATATGTATGGATGGGAATTCTCTCACTGAAGCACACTACACAGTTCTACAGAATTCTGCCTTGGTGGCTCCGTATATGGAGGAACACAAGAATTTTCTACACTCCAAACACCCGGAGCAGTCTGACGACTGGATTACACGTGAACAAACGAGGACTTTCGCCGGTTGGTTGCAGAAACGTGCCATGCATGATGGCGATATTGAAGATGACCTGTACTCGCTATCCCAGTTACCATCTTTGAATATAATGACTTTCAAAGGGTACGAGATAAATGGGATTACATTTCACATGATCGCCCAAGATAAGAAGAGCTCCAACCAAAACAGTGGTGTCCGCTTTGATGCAAAAACCAAAACGGGAAAGGAAACATATTATGGTTACATAGAGGACATATGGGAACTTAACTATGGAGGTGGTTTGAAGGTCCCTTTGTTTCGGTGCAAATGGGTCAATATGACACGAGGTGGGGTAACGTAAGACCCGCAGTACGGAATGACAACAGTGGATCTCAACAATCTTGCATATGCAGACGAACCATTCGTCCTAGCCAATGATGTGGCGCAGGTTTTTTATGTGAAAGACATGTCTACCAGGCCGAGAAAAAGAAAAGATAAGGAAGCGAATGGATCATACGATGAGCCAAAGCGCCACATAGTTCTTTCAGGGAAAAGAAACATCATCGGAGTGGATGACAAGACAGACATGTCAGAAGATTATGAAAAGTTTGATGAAATTGCTCCATTCAAAGTGAATATTGACCCGAGCATCCAGTTAAATGATGAAGATTGTACATGGCTACGGCTCAAAGGGACACACACAAAGAAAAACTTTCACACCCAAAGATCTGGGATGTGATCGGCTTCACTATCATCACTTTCTTTTGTGTTTCACACCCAGGGAATCTCTGTAATAGTTAGGGTAGTTATGTGTTTTGGCATTTGAAACGCGAAGAAATTTTATGTGCAAACAAATTCTTTCATGCATTTGAAACGCTAAATGACCCTGAAATTGAAAAGCACTTCAAATGAACTAAGAAAAGGTTGAAAGTTTGCATGGTATCATAATTTCACCCACAAGCATGTGCAAAAAAAGTAGAGTGGGTTACCGCAAAAACTGGATGCACTTTGTGTACAAAATGGACAATCTCTTTCGAAGTATCAGGGTTTCGGACGAAAATTCATCTGTTACAAAGGCATTTCATTTTTTTAAATAACCTAAGCATTACCAAATGGAATATAATGATAAAACACACTAATATTAAACATAAGAAAAAGGAATCACTGAAAAATCTATTTTCAAAGTTAAGTTATTCACAAACTAGTGATTCACACAAATTTCAAATAATTCAAAATTTAAACTATTCAAATTTGAAAACTACGAGTAATAACAGAAAGTTTGTAATTTTTTGTACCTAAAGCAAAAATATTCACAAAGAAACTCTAAATACATCAAAAAACAACTCAAAAATAAATAAAACAAAAAAAAATAAAGCAAAAAATTTAAGAAAATCAAAAAGCCCGCATACTGGGCCAGAGTGGCCTGCATACGACTAGAAACCCAACGTGTTGTTGGGCCAGGACGCAGGCTCGCAAAGTCCCAGTAAGCCCACAGGGTAGCATAAAACAGGTAGCCTAGTAGGCCTGCTTTGGAGAGGAGCTCGAGAGAGCTACCGCACTGGGGCTTATAAACCAGTGCGGGTGCCCCTCGGCTAGCGAGGTGGGACTAAACTTTCCCGCACCGCACCTGCGCCAGCACACACCTTTAGTACCGGGTCGTGGCACAAACCGGTACTAAAGGGGGGGGGTCTTTAGTACCGGTTGGAGCCACCATCCGGTACTAAAGGGGGGGCACTTCCCACCACTTGGCCTGGCCAAAACAGACCTTTAGTACCGGTTGGTGGCTCCAACCGGTACTAAAGGTGCCTTCCATATATACAACACTTATGAAAAATTTCAGTTTTTCATCTCCTCCCTCGGCTTCTTTCTCCTCTGCCCCGTCGCCGCCGCCCCCGTCGCCGTCACTGCCCCGGCCTTCCCCGTCCCCGTCGTCCCCGTCGTCGCGCCCCGCCCCGTCGTCCCGTCATCCCCGCTCGGCCTGGCCCCGTCCCCGTCGTTGCCGCCCCGTCCCCATCGTCCTCGTCACCGCCTGTCTACGTCTCCGCGCCTCGCCGGTGAGCTCCTGCCCCGGCCGCCATGTCCACACACACACACACACATTAATTAGTATTTTAGTTATAAATTTTAGTTATAGAATTTTTTCTGTTTTTTAGTTATAGAAATATCTATAGAAATATTAGAAATTATTTTGTTTTTTAGTTATAGAAATATTATAAATTTTTCCTGTTTTTTAGTTATAGAAATATTAGAAATGTTATAGAAATGTTAGTTATGTAGAAATGTTATAAATTTTTTCTGTTTTTTAGTTATAGAAATATTTATAGAAATATTAGAAATGTTAGTTATATATATGGAAATGTTAGAAATTTTAGAATTAGTTTTAGTTAGATGAATTAGATTAATTAATGTCAAATTGTTAGAATTTGCATATAGAATTTTAGTTATCACAATCCAATCATTTAAAAAATGTTACTTTTTGCGGGCATATAGTATTTGTTCTCGACGATGCCCCGCCAGCATCCACGCCGTCGACCCATTCGCGACGACGTCCTGCTTCAGAGGACCCGCGTCCGGGACTGGGCTCCGTCGGGCTGGCACTGGGAGGTGCTACCTGGAGGGGCGCGCCGCTTGGCGAGGAACCCTTCCTCAGGCCCCGTCGTCGACCCTGATCTCCTATGGTGGCGTTCGCGTGGGCCACATTCGGTGCAGAGGGAGCCGGCCCCGCTGGAGGTGGTGCATCGCCGTGTCAGGGAGGAGGACGAGCACGTCCATCGCTACATGGTTGCTATGGACATCAGGTTCTCCAATACCTGGCAGGTGCTGGAAATATGCCCTAGAGGCAATAATAAAAGTCTTATTATTATATTTCTTTGTTCATGATAATAGTCTTTTATTCATGCTATAACTGTATTATCCGGAAATCGTAATACACGTGTGAATACATAGACCACAATATGTCCCTAGTAAGCCTCTAGTTAACTAGCTCATTGTGATCAACATATAGTCATGGTTTCCTGGCTATGGACATTGGATGTCATTGATAACGGGATCACATCATTAGGAGAATGATGTGATGGACAAGACCCAATCCTAAGCATAGCACAAAGATCGTGTAGTTCGTTTGCTAGAGCTTTGCCAATGTCAAGTATCTCTTCCTTCGACCATGAGATCGTGTAACTCCTGGATACCGTAGGAATGCTTTGGGTGTATCAAACGTCACAATGTAACCGGGTGACTATAAAGGTGCACTACAGGTATCTCTGAAAGTGTCTATTGGGTTGACACGGATCGAGACTGGGATTTGTCACTCCGTATGACGGAGAGGTATCTCTGGGCCCACTCGGTAATGCATCATCATAATGACCTCAAGGTGACCAAGGTGTTGGCCACGGGATCATGCATTACGGTACGAGTAAAGTGACTTGCTGGTAACGAGACTGAACAAGGTATTGGGATACCGACGATCGAGTCTCGGGCAAGTAACGTACCGATTGACAAAGGGAATTGTATACGGGGTTTGATCGAATCCTCGACATCGTGGTTCATCCGATGACATCATCGAGGAGCATGTGGGAGCCAACATGGGTATCCAGATCCCGTTGTTGGTTATTGACCGGAGAGTCTCGGTCATGTCTGCATGTCTCCCGAACCCGTAGGGTCTACACACTTAAGGTTTGGTGACGCTAGGGTTATCAGGAAGACAAGTATGTGATTACCGAATGTTGTTTGGAGTCCCGGATGAGATCTCGGACGTCACGAGGAATTCCGGAATGGTCCGGAGGTAAAGTTTTATATATGGGAAGTTGTTAAACGGGCACCGGAAAGTTTCGGGGTCATACCGGTATTGTACCGGGACCACCGGAAAGGTTCCGGGGGTCCATCGGGAGGGACCACCCCTCCCAGGGGCCTCTTGGGCTGCGTAGGGATAGCAGCCAGCCCCTAGTGGGCTTGGCGCGCCCCCCCTTGGGCCCATGCGCCTAGGGTTGGGGTGGAAACCCTAAAGGGGGCGCACCCCCCTTGCTTGGGGGGCAAGCCCCCCACCCCTTGGCCGCCGCCCCCCTTAGGGTTTTCCCTAGAGGGCCGGCCCCCCTTGCCCCTTCCCCTATATATAGAGGGGTGAGGGGAGGGCTGCAACACAACACAACTCAAGGCGCAGCCCCTCCCCTCCCCAACACCTCTCCTCCTCCGTGCGTGCTTGGCGAAGCTCTGTCGGAGTACTGCTGCACCAACTACACCACGCCGTCGTGCTGCCGTTGGAGCTTCCTTCCTCAACCTCTCCTTCCTCCTTGCTGGATCAAGACGGAGGAGACGTCTCCCGTCCCGTACGTGTGTTGAACGCGGAGGTGCTGTCCGTTCAGCACTTGGACATCGGTGATCCGAATCACGTTCGAGTACGACTCCATCATCACCATCCCCTTGGCAAGCTTCCGCTCGTGATCTACAAGTGGTATGTAGATGCAAACTCTCTCCCTTGACTTGTTGCTTAGATGAACTCATAGATGGATCTTGGTGAAACCGTAGGAAAAATTTTAATTTTCTGCAACGTTCCCCAACAGTGGTATCAGAGCCACGTTTATGCGTAGTTCTCTTTGCACGAGTAGAACACAATTTTGTTGTGGGCGTGGATCTTGTCAACTTGCTTGCCTCTACTAGTATTTTATTGCTTCAGCGGTATTGTGGGATGAAGCGGCCCGGACCAACCTTACACGTACGCTTACGTGAGACCGGTTCCACCGATTAACATGCACTAGTTGCATAAGGTGGCTGGCGGGTGTCTGTCTCTCCCACTTTAGTTGGAGCGGATTCGATGAAAAGGGCCCTCATGAAGGGTAAATAGAAGTTGACAAGATCACGTTGTGGTTATTCGTAGGTAAGAAAACGTTCTTGCTAGAACCCAATTGCAGCCACGTAAAAGATGCAACAACAATTAGAGGACGTCTAACTTGTTTTTGCAGCGATTGATCATGTGATGTGATATGGCCAGAAGTTGTGATGAATGATGAATTGTGATGTATGAGATCATGTTCTTGTAATAGGATTCACGACTTGCATGTCGATGAGTATGACAACCGGCAGGAGCCATAGGAGTTGTCTTTATTTTTGTTTGACCTGCGTGTCATTGAAGAACACCATGTAACTTACTTTACTTTATTGCTAAACGCGTTAGTCATAGAAGTAGAAGTAGTCGTTGGCGTGACAACTTCATGAAGACACGATGATGGAGATCATGGTGTCATGCCGGTGACAAGATGATCATGGAGCCCCGAAGATGGAGATCAAAAGAGCTATATGATATTGGCCATATCATGTCACTACTTTATATAATTGCATGTGATGTCTATTATGTTTTATGCATCTTGTTTACTTAGGACGACGGTAGTAAATAAGATGATCCCTTACAAAATTTCAAGAAGTGTTCTCCCCTAACTGTGCACCGTTGCTACAGTTCGTCGCTTCTAAGCACCACGTGATGATCGGGTGTGATGGATTCTTACGTTCACATACAACAGGTGTAAGACAGTTTTACACAGCGAAAACACTTAGGGTTAACTTGACGAGCCTAGCATGTGCAGACATGGCCACGGAACACGGAGACCGAAAGGTCGAACACGAGTCGTATGGAAGATACGATCAACATGAGAATGTTCACCGATGATGACTAGTCCGTCTCACGTGATGATCGGACACGGGCTAGTCGACTCGGATCGTGTAACACTTAGATGACTAGAGGGATGTCTAATCTAAGTGGGAGTTCATAATTTGATTAGAACTTAATTATCATGAACTTAGTCTAAAACCTTTGCAAATATGTCTTGTAGATCAAATGGCCAACGCTCATGTCAACATGAACTTCAACGCGTTCCTAGAGAAAACCAAGCTGAAAGATGATGGCAGCAACTATACGGACTGGGTCCGGAACCTGAGGATCATCCTCATAGCTGCCAGGAAACAATATGTCCAGATCCCGCTGTTGGTTATTGACTGGAGAGTCTTGGTCATGTCTGCATGTCTCCCGAACCCGTAGGGTCTACACACTTAAGGTTCGGTGACGCTAGGGTTATCAGGAAGACAAGTATGTGATTACCGAATGTTGTTCGGAGTCCCGGATGAGATCCCGGACGTCACGAGGAATTCTGGAATGGTCCGGAGGTAAAGTTTTATATATGGGAAGTTGTTAAACGGGCACCGGAAAGTTTTGGGGTCATACCGGTATTGTACCAGGACCACCGGAAAGGTTTCGGGGGTCCACCGGGAGGGACCACCCCTCCCGGGGGGGCCTCTTGGGCTGCGTAGGGATAGCAGCCAGCCCCTAGTGGGCTTGGCACCCCCCCCTTGGGCCCATGCGCCTAGGGTTGGGGGGGGGGTGAAACCCTAAAGGGGGCGCACCCCCCTTGCTTGGGGGGCAAGCCCCCCACCCCTTGGCCGCCGCCCCCCTTAGGGTTTTCCCTAGAGGGCCGGCCCCCCTTGCCCCTTCCCCTATATATAGAGGGGTGAGGGGAGGGCTGCAACACAACACAACTCAAGGCGCAGCCCCTCCCCTCCCCAACACCTCTCCTCCTCCGTACGTGCTTGGCGAAGCTCTGTCGGAGTTCTGCTGCACCAACTACACCACGCCGTCGTGCTGCCGTTGGAGCTGCCTTCCTCAACCTCTCCTTCCTCCTTGCTGGATCAAGACGGAGGAGACGTCTCCCGTCCCGTACGTGTGTTGAACGCGGAGGTGCTGTCCGTTCAGCACTTGGACATCGGTGATCCGAATCACGTTCGAGTACAACTCCATCATCACCATCCCCTTGGCAAGCTTCCACTCGTGATCTACAAGTGGTATGTAGATGCAAACTCTCTCCCTTGACTCGTTGCTTAGATGAACTCATAGATGGATCTTGGTGAAACCGTAGGAAAAATTTTAATTTTCTGCAACGTTCCCCAACAGCATGTTCTTCAGGGATCTCACCCAAGCTATGATCCTGTGATGGTTCCTTCTCTTTGGGTGTCCACCACCCGCGTCCCAGGAACCGCGAGTGGCCTAGATTCTTGTGTAGTATTCGATCTTTATTAGGTACCTAGCTAGTGATGTATTCAATATATAATATTCGAGACGATGTATTCGAGATTATATATTAATCGAGACGATGCATATTATGTACTATATGATTCAATTTTTCCTTATTGATTGCATCCATGCATTGTAATTTGAATACTGAATTGTTTTATATATCTTCTGTATTAGTTAAAGTAAAGCTATGGAGGACAATACCGGCAAAGAGAGAGAAGAGGAATTGTTCGAGATCATACGCAGCCCTCGCAGGCTAGATGATCTGAATGAAGCAGATGACGGCTCCCAATTTCTGAACAATACCGGAGAGGGTGATGATAAGATATTCGATCTCAACGACCGAGTTGATGAAGTCATGAACTATGATTATGATTATGATGACATAGACGATGTTTATGATGACACAAACAATAATGTTAATCTTCAAATAACAAAGACTACCGGCGAGGTATATTTATATAAGCAGGCATCTGGTGATCATCACATGTTTTTTTATTTGAAGATATATTAGCGAATCGATCTTTCTTCTTTCAGCCATCTGGATCGAGCAAATCTGCTTCTACAGACAGCAGGACAAAGTGAGGCGCAGGCAAAAAGTTGAAGGAGGGTGTAAAGTACAACATCGACTCCATCAAAGCTAGTGCCGAACCCCTCACGCCTAAGAACATTGAAAACAAGTGGACTCGTCAGTGCGGAGTTCTTGTGAAGGACCAACTCCCGATCTCCATTCAAGAATGGAAAGAGCCAAAAACTAAACGTCCATATGTTACTTGGGTCGACAACAGAGCCAAAAAACCCTTTGGGAATCTCTGATGGAACACTTCACCCTACCAGATTATTTCACTGATGCAGATGTGGATAAAGTCAAGGCCGCTGCTCTTAAGAAGATGGCAATTGCATTCAACACCCACAAGAAAACTGTATGGGCCAACTACCTCGCTACAGAAAGGAAATCTCTAGAATTCATTGGAACACTGGAGAAGCAAAGCGAACACTGGGCTGATTTCGTGAAATTCAAGGAATCAGAATTATCTAAGGAACGGTCGAGAAAAAACAAGGCCAATGCCGCAAAAAAGACGCAGTTCCATAGGCTAGGTCCAGGTGGCTACGTTGTGGGAATGCCTAAGTGGGATAAGTTTGAGCAAGAGATGGAGGATGCAGGGGTCACTCCGGTAACCCGAAGACAGGCCTGGTTTCGAAGAAGGCAAGTCTAAAAGGAGCTGAACAAAAGATACTTGACGCAATATAAGATGCTCGAAATGGGGTGTTCACGCCCAACAGAGAGAACGACGAGCTTACGCGCGCCCTGGAAAATCCTGAACACCCGGGAAGAACACGAGCAAGGGCGTTATTCCCTGGTATGAGGGCTTTTCTGACTGGAACACCGACTACAGAAGTCGTGCAAGAAAGAAGATGGAGGAGGAGAAGAAGAGGAAGCTGGAGGAGGAGCAGAGGAAGCAGGACGCAGAACGCCTTCAAAGCCTAGAAGCAAGGCACGCGGACTTGGCACTCAAAGTCCAGCAGCAGCAGCAGCAGATCGACTCACTTAGCCAGGAAAGAGGGTCTCAGCAGTGGCACCAGCAACCGGATGATCGTACAACATTGGATAGCACCGTCCCATCCATGCCGAGAAGCAGCGTTGGTCCCGCCCCGGGCGACACACTGTTGGATACATTCCCTGTGGATGACATCATAGAGAACACTAACTGTGAGCTACACTCTAAAATGAAGAACATACCATGAAGGTGGCGGACGCCGTTGCTTTTACAATTACCCCCGAAGCAACCTTCCATTGCAACCCGATTCTAGAGGGCTATTTAAAGGGATCGAGAAGAGGTGTCAGAGGGGGGGTGGTTAGACACTAAGTACCAAAAGTTGCAGTTTTTAACTTCTTTAAGTTGGAGTGGAGTTTAGGCACAAATTTAACACTCACAATAGATAACAAGCAAGCATGCAAATAGTATATGAGCAGTGGAAAGTAAAGCATGTAACTTGCAAGAATGTAAAGGGAAGGGTTTGTAGGATTCAAATGCAATTGGAGACACGGATGTTTTTGTCGTGGTTCTGATAGGTGGTGCTATCGTACATCCACGTTGATGGAGACTTCAACCCACGAAGGGTAACGGCTGCATAAGTCCACGGAGGGCTCCACCCACAAAGGGTCCACGAAGAAGCAACATTGTCTATCCCACCATGGTCGTCGCCCACGAAGGACTTGCCTCACTAGCGGTAGATCTTCACGAAGTAGGCGATCTCTTTGCCCTTACAAACTCCTTGGTTCAACTCCACAATCTTGTCGGAGGCTCCCAAGTGACACCTAGCCAATCTAGGAGACACCACTCTCCAAGAAGTAACAAATGGTGCGTTGATGATGAACTCCTTGCTCTTGTGCTTCAAAAGATAGTCTCCCAACACTCAACTCTCTCTCACAGGATTTGGATTTGGTGGAAAGAATATTTCAGTGGAAAGCAACTTGGGGAAGGCTAGATATCAAGATTCATATGATAGGAATGGAATATCTTGGCCTCAACACATGAGTAGGTAGTTCTCTCTCAGAAGTAGGATGCTGGAAGTGTAGGCTTGTTCTGATGGCTCTCTTTTTGAATGAAGAGGAGGTGGAGGGGGTATATATAGCCTCCACACAAAATCTAACCGTTACACACAATTTACAAATCTCGGTGGGACCGAATCAACAAACTCGGTCAGACCAATTTAGTAAACCTAGTGTCCGTTAGGGTTTTCGGTGGGACTGACATGCAACTCGGTAGGACCGATATGGTTAGGGTTAGGGCATAACGTAATCTCGGTGAGACCGATTACACAAACTCGGTGAGACCGATTTTGGTAATAAGCTAACCAGAGAGTTGATCAGGCAAACTCAGTGAGACCGATTACACAAACTCGGTGGGACCGATTTTGGTAATAAGCTAACCAGAGAGTTTGCATTGTAATATCGGTAGTACCGATTGCACAAACTCGGTGAGACCGATTTTGGTAATGGGCATACACAGAGATATTACAATCCCATCTCGGTGAGACCGAGATCCCTATCAGTGATACTGATTTGCCTAGGGTTTGGGGCTGTGGCTATGACATCTAAACTTGGTGGCGCCGGATAGAAATAATCGGTGGGGCGGAGTTAGACTTTGGGTTTAGGACATATGTGGATGTGAGAAGGTAGTTGATGGCTTTGGAGCATATCACTAAGCACTTTGAGCAAGTAAGCCATTAAGCAACACCTCATCCCCTCTTGATAGTATTGGCTTTTCCTATAGACTCAATGTGATCTTGGATCACTGAAATAGAAAACATGTAGAGTCTTGATCTTGGAGCTTGAGCCAATCCTTTGTCCTTAGCATCTTGAAGGGGTTCCACATCCTTTAGTCCATGCCACTCCATTGTTGAACTTGTATGAAATACTAGGTAAAGGTGTTAGTCCAACAAGAGATATGTTGACATTAATTACCAAAACCACCTAGGGAGCACTTGTGCTTTCAATCTCCCCCCTTTTGTTAATTGATGACAACATACATCAAAGCTTTAGATAAAGATATAGAGAATAGCAAGTAAAGCTTTGGAAAGACATGTAACAAGCATAGGCTCCCCCTACATGTATGCAATCATGTGAATGTAGAATATAAAAGCATGTGAATGCATGAACATGACAGAGTAAGCAATGTGTTACATGTATCTTGGCCATATGCATCAGAGCAAAAGATAGCAATAGATGTGTATGTGGGAAATGTACCTTCATGCTCATGAGTCCTTCTTGCAAACAATATGTACATTAGTAAGAATTCCTCATACACATGACGGTGATGCATATACTTACCTTGTAGTCTTGAGTTAGCTTAGGATGGAATGAACCTGCGTAAACAAGGTTAGATAACACAGATACACCTACTAGCCAGAGCAAACAGAAGAAATCACAAGAATACCAAGACTGGGATGACATGTAGAGAGTGAGTACTAAGTACCACATTTGATGTAGACATGTCCCCAAAGGTAAAGATGTGCAATTAATTTAAATGATTTCTTTCCCTTAGATGTCTTGCTCCCCCTGAATCTAGCATGGGATACTGGGAGAAGATAGGGAACAGAAAATCAGAGCAAAATGCAAAATTAGAGCTCAAAGAAACAAATGAACAGAGCTAATGCAAATAAGCACATATGAACATGTCTTTCTTCCCCCTCAAGAAGACATGTGGCATCTATCCTCTTGAACACCAAGCATCTGGGATCCTTGAGAATTACTCTCTTCTTGAGTATTCTCTCCCCCTGAAGATCTCTCTCCCCTATGTAGGTGATACTCTCTCTCTAAGTGATAAGCTTTGATGTGATCTCTCTCTCCCCCTTTGACATCAATTTCCAAGAAGGGCCTTCTGGAATTTGTCGTGAATGGGTTTGGTCCTTGAGTCACAGCACAAAGCATTGATAAAAATGTGATGCTTGTAGAGGACAAGATTCATTGAGTGGAGCTGGATTAAAAGTAAAACAGGAACAAGTGACAAGATGTTTTTCCTGTAGTGAAATCGGTGGCACCGAGTTGTATGCTTCGGTTGCACCGAAAGGGTTAGGTTGGACCGAAAATAACAAACCGGTGAGACCGAGTTCATCACAGAGAAAAAAACTTGTCACCTCAGCTCACTAGACAAGTAAAATCTCACAAGGATTTGCAAGGAATTTACTGAAGGATATGCAATGAATTGGATGCAGGGAATGCAGAAAAAAAAAGAAAAAAAAAGAAATCTAGATGAACTGTTTTTTTAAAGGGGAAACAAACATGCATGAGGCAAATGCAAGAGCACAGAAAAGAACACAAGTAAACTTCATCTAGAGATGGTCGGCGACAAGGTCACCTATGTTAGAGTATATTGACTTAGGAGTCAAGTGAGATCACTTGATCATAGGTCATACTCATCGTTTAAGCTCAAAATGGGGTTACCATTTATCGTTTAAGCATCTTGATGTATTCACACCTTGTCGAGGTGCTTTGACTCATGACTTTGAGTAAAGCTTCTCTAAGATGGAATGACATACCTTGGGTGGTGGTGTTGATCATGTAGTTGAACTTGTGTGGGTTGCTCAAAGTTAATGTAGCTCATCAAGAGTTGGGAGCACCACTTGGAATTTGAGTTCCTCTACCTACATGGGTTAGTTTTTGCTAGGAAGAGCACTTCTGTATCCAAAATGACAATCATGAAACTCAACATAGAATTTGTCAAAGGATATGTTTGAATGGTTCCATGCTTCCTTGTCTTCAACCACCATTGTGTAGAGACTTGGTGATGTAGAGATTGCTCAAGATATGAGTAGGTTACAATCTCATGGAATTCGATTTCATCCAAGTACCTACATGAGTTAGATAACATGCAAGGTGCAAATATATCCAAGACATAAGATTATCACCATAAGAGAAATATCAAGGATTAGTCATAAGCTCATGTCTTGCATGTATCAAATGGAGTTTCTACTCCAAGTTTGAAGCATCAATGATGTTCAATTCACCTCTTAACCTGCAAAACACTTTCTCATCAAGTGGTTTAGTGAAAATATCCGCTAATTGCTTTTCGGTGCGAACATGTGTAAGTTTAATGTCACCCTTAGCAACATGATCTCGAATGAAATGATGACGAACTTCAATATGCTTAGTTCGAGAATGTTGCACTGGATTATGAGCAATCTTGATAGCACTTTCATTGTCACAAAGTAATGGAACATGTCTCACATATATCCCATAATCTTTAAGAGTTTGGGTCATCCAAAGTAATTGAGCACAATATGATCCAGCGGCAATGTATTCCGCTTCGGCCGTTGATAAGGATACCGAGTTTTGTTTCTTGGAAGACCAAGACACAAGAGATCTACCAAGAAATTGACAAGTACCCGAAGTGGACTTTCTATCAACCTTGTCTCCGGCATAGTCCGAGTCGGAGTAGCCAACAAGATCTAAAGAGGCCCTCTTGGGATACCAAATGCCAAAATTTGGTGTATGGATTAAGTATCTCACTATCCTTTTCACGGCCTAAGATGATATTCTTTAGGAGCAGCTTGATATTGTGCACACATGCACACACTTAGCATGATATCGGGACGTGAAGCACATAGATATAACAATGAACCAATCATAGAGCGATAAACCTTTTGATCAACCGGTTTACCATCTTTGGTCAAGTCAAGATATCCACTAGTAGGCATGGGTGTAGTCATACCTTTGCATTCTTGCATATTGAACTTCTTGAATAAGTCCTTGGTGTACTTCCTTTGAGAGACAAAGGTACCTTCCTTAGTTTGCTTGATTTGCAAACCAAGAAAGAATTTGAGTTCACTCATCATATACATCTCAAACTTCTCCGACATTAGCTTCCCAAACTTTTCACTAAAATGAGGGTTAGTAGAACCAAATATAATATCATCAACATAGATTTGGCACACAAATAGTTCTCCATTGACCCTTTTAGTAAAAAGAGTAGAATCTATTTTTCTAATTTCAAAGGCTTTTTCAATAAGGAACTTGGTCAAGCATTTATACCATGCTCTAGGAGCTTGTTTAAGACCATAAATGGCTTTGTGAAGTCTGTAAACATGATTTGGTTTCTTAGGATTGACAAAGCCGGGAGGTTGCTTAACATAAACTTCCTCCTATATTTCACCATTTAGAAAAGCACTTTTAATGTCCAATTGGTACAAGGTGATATCATGGTGATTAGCATAGGCAAGTAAGATGCGAGTGGACTCAAGTCTAGCAACGGGAGCATAAGTCTCACCATAGTCCATACCTTCGACTTGTGTGTAGCCCTGGGCGACGAGACGTGCTTTGTTGCGAACTACTTGTCCATCTTCATCTTGCTTGTTGCGAAACACCCATTTGATACCGATGATGTTGTGGTCGTCGTCGGGCTTCTCAACCAATGTCCAAACTTGATTCCTCTCAAAGCTGCGTAGCTCTTCATGAATGGCATTTTTCCAATCTGGATCTTCCAATGCTTCTTCAACCTTCATAGGTTCAATGCTAGAGATGAATGAATAGTTTTCACAAAAGTTAGCCAAACGAGTTTTAGAGCGAGTGATTCTCCCGGTTTGTATATCGTTGTAGATTTGCTCGACGGGATGGTCTTTAGCAATTCTTGCTCGAACTCGTGAAAGCTTTTGCTTGGTTCTTGGTTGAACTTCTTCTTGATCTTGTTTTTCTTGGCCTTCTTCATTGTCGGTGTTGTCATTCTCTTGTCGTGGTGGAGAAGGAGGTTGTTGACGTTCATCTTGATGCACTTCCTCGTTTTCTTCATCTTGGTGTGTCCCACTTGTTGATGCTTCCTTATCAACTCTTGGTTCACCTTGTCGTGAGGTAGAAGCTTCCAGTTGGACGGACAAGGTACTCTCCTTCACCTCCATTGGACGAATCTTGTCAATAGACAAGTCTTGGATTGCTTCCGAGGGATCTTTGTCTCCTACATCAATAGGCAATTGATCTGCTTGCGAGCCGTTAGATTCATCAAACTTCACATCTACCGTTTCTTCAACCTTTCGGGTGAAATTGTTGTAGACACGGTATGTGTGAGAGTTTGAGCCATAACCAAGTAGGAAACCTTCATGAGACTTAGGAGCAAATTTAGAATGATGATGCTTATCAAGAATTTAGCACTTTGAGCCGAATACTCGAAAGTATCCAACTTGGGGTTTGTTATCGGCAAGGAGCTCGTATGCCGTCTTGTCGAGTAGCTTGTGAAGATACAAGCAATTTGTTGCATGACAAGCTATCTCAACTACTATCGCCCAAAAGTGCTTTGGCTCTTGTACTCATCAAGCATCGTTCTCGCCATTTCGATGAGCGTCCGGTTCTTCCTCTCAACAACTCCATTTTGTTGAGGTGTGTACGTAGCCGAGAACTCTTGTGAAATCCCTTCTTCGTCAAGAAAGGTGTCCACATTTGGGTTCTTGAACTTCGTTCCGTTGTCGCTGCGAACCTTCTTGATCTTCACTTCAAATTGATTTTGGGCCTTCCTAGCGAAGTTTTTGAAGATCTTTTGGACATGCGATTTATCATCGAGAAAGAACACCCACATAAATCTTGAAAAATCATCAACTGTAACTAGACCAAAAGAATTTCCACCGAGACTCTTGTCAGCATTGGGACCAAAAAGATCCATGTGAAGTAGCTCAAGTGGCCTCCTTGTGGTCATGATGTTCTTCATGGGATGCCTTCCTCCAACCTGTTTACTTGCTTGACAAGCACTGCAAAGTCTATCCTTATCAAATATGACATCGTTAATGCCAAGGATATGATTTTCTTTAATAAGCTTGTCAAGGTTTCGCATACCAACATGACCTAATCGTCTATGCCATAACCAACCTTTAGAAGATTTAGCAATAAAGCAAGTTCTAGGTTGAGCCTTTTTAGTGAAATCAACAATCTAAAGATCACCTGTACGAACACCGGTAAAGACCATTTTATGATTATCTCTACGAAACACTTGGCAATCTACTTCAGTGAATAGAACATTGAAACTGAAATCAGCAAGTCTAGATACTGGAAGTAAGTTGTAGCCAAGAGATTCAACGAGCATGAGATTTTTTATGGAGCTATCATGTGATATGGCCACCTTACCAAGGCCAACCACCTTACCCTTTGAGTTGTCACCGAAAGTGACATACTTTTGAGGACCATCGTTTTTAGCAAGCTCACGAAACATGTCTTTATCTCCGGTCATGTGATCGGTAGATCCACTATCAAGAACCCATTCCTTTCCTCCTGCCATATATCCTCGAAGGTTTGCCATAAGACCAAAATGTCTCATTGCATCATCAAGATCGAAGTCACTATCATCATCATCATCATCATAGTATCCATGTTCAACATCGTCATTTGGTGGATCAAATCCTAGAGAGGGTAATTCGTTAGAGTGAATTTGACAATGATCTTGCTTATGAGTTTTTATAGCTTCGGAAATAATGTCACCAATAATTCCAACATCTCCTTTGGCACGCATAAGATTTGTGAGCTCAAATAGACGATCACCAAACATAGGATCACTAGAATTCATTTTACTCAAGGCAATAGACTTATGGAGATTTCATCTAGGTTTTTCAAGGAATAATTTGGAAAGCGTTCCTCAAGAAATTTCCATATAGTGTAGGCACGCTCAAGAGTAGGCAAGTTTCTAATCAAGTTTCTAGGCAAGCCTCTAGTGATAAGATTAATAGTTCTAAGATTCCTAATCGTGTCAATTGACTCATCAAGGGTAGGATGCATAGGATCAACATGAGGCGCACAGGGGCTAGCAATGTACTTGTTCAAATGATATTGATTGAAAATCACAAGCATCTCATTTTTTCCACTCATGAAAGTACTCTCCATCAAGGATAGGCACTCTATGTCTAAGACTCCCAATAGTAGACTCATCCATCTTCCTCCAATGGTGTTTAAACCAAAGCAATAGAGACCAAAGATCTGATACCAATTGAAAGGGATCGAGAAGAGGTGTCTAGAGGGGGGTGATTAGACACTAAGTACCAAAAGTTGCAGTTTTTAACTTCTTTAAGTTAAGTGGAGTTTAGGCACAAGTTTAACAATCACAATACATAACAAGCAAGCATGCAAAGAGTATATGAGCAGCGGAAAGTAAAGCATGCAACTTGCAAGAATGTAAAGGGAAGGGATTGGAGGATTCAAACGCAATTTGGAGACACGGTGATTTTTGAGTGTGGTTCCGATAGGTGGTGCTATCGTACATCCACGTTGATGGAGACTTCAACCCACGAAGGGTAACGGTTGCGGAGTCCACGGAGGGCTCCACCCAAGGTCCACGAAGAAGCAACCTTGTCTATCCCACCATGGCCGTCGCCCACGAAGGACTTGCCTCACTAGCGGTAGATCTTCACGAAGTAGGCGATCTCCTTGCCCTTACAAACTCCTTGGTTCAACTCCACAATCTTGTCGGAGGCTCCCAAGTGACACCTAGCCAATCTAGGAGACACCACTCTCCAAGAAGTAACAAATGGTGCGTTGATGATGAACTCCTTGCTCTTGTGCTTCAAATGATAGTCTCCCCAACACTCAACTCTCTCTCATAGGATTTGGATTTGGTGGAAAGAAGATTTTAGTGGAAAACAACTTGGGGAAGGCTAGATATCAAGATTCATATGATAGGAATGGAATATCTTGGCCTCAACACATGAGTAAGTAGTTCTCTCTCAGAAATAGGATGCTGGAAGTGTAGGCTTGTTCTGATGGCTATCTTTTCGAATGAAGAGGAGGTGGAGGGGGTATATATAGCCTCCACACAAAATCTAACCGTTACACACAATTTACCAATCTCGGTGGGACCGAATCAACAAACTCGGTCAGACCGATTTAGTACAGCTAGTGACCGTTAGAGTTTTCAGTGGGACCGACATGCAACTCGGTAGGACCGATATGGTTAGGGTTAGGGAATAACGTAATCTCGGTGAGACCGATCACACAAACTCGGTGAGACCGATTTTGGTAATAAGCTAACCAGAGAGTTGATCAGGCAAACTCAGTGAGACCGATTACACAAACTCGGTGGGACCGATTTTGGCAATAAGCTAACCAGAGAGTTTGCATTGTAATCTCGGTAGTACCGATTGCACAAACTTGGTGAGACCGATTTTGGTAATGGGCATACACAGAGAGATTACAATCCCATCTCGGTGAGACCGAGATCCCTATCGGTGATACCGATTTGCCTAGGGTTTGTGGCAGTGGCTATGACATCTAAACTCGGTCGGGCCGAGTTAGACTTTGGGTTTAGGACATATGTGGATGTGAGAAGATAGTTGAGGGCTTTGGAGCATATCACTAAGCACTTTGAGCAAGCAAGCCATTAAGCAACACATCATCCCCTCTTGATAGTATTGGCTTTTCCTATAGACTCAATGTGATCTTGGATCACTGAAATAGAAAACATGTAGAGTCTTGATCTTGGAGCTTGAGCCAATCCTTTGTCCTTAGCATCTTGAAGGGTTTCCACATCCTTTAGTCCATGCCACTCCATTGTTGAACTTGTCTGAAATATACTAGGTAAAAGTGTTAGTCCAACAATAGATATGTTGACATTAATTACCAAAACCACCCAGGGAGCACTTGTGCTTTCAGCTATGCTCATGTCTTGGTTGATGAAGTGGTGAACCCATATTCGAGGCTAGCACTTGACATTCCTGGAGATGACGATGAGCGCACACTGGGAGAGGCCATACATCGTATCATCCTATAGAGAAAGGATTGCATCATCTTTTGAAGTCCACCGACACCGCGTCTGCCGACTCCTCCTCGAAGTCCGCCACTGAGTCAGCAGACTCCCGCTCCTCCAATTCCATGAACGCGTGAGCCAACTCCTCATCAAAGTCCGCCACTGAGTCAGCAGACTCCCGCTCCTCCAAGTCCACGAACGCGTGAGCCGACTCCTCCTCGAAGTCCGCCACCTCCTCCAAGGCCACTCCTCCTGTTTCAAGTCAGGCATAGCGTCAGGCCACTCCTCCTGCTCCAACTCAGCCACGTCAGCCGTCTCTGCCGTCTCAGCAATTGCAGAAGAGACATGCCGCAGCTATGGTACGTAGCGGTATGAGTCGAGGTAGTATAGGAAGTACAGGCGGAGACAATCGATATAAATATGGTCCAAGCCTCGCTCCCCTTCCTCAGAGGCCTTACGACATGACCGAGGAGCAAAACACAGCCATAGTGCAGGCCCAAGTGGACGCCCATTTTGGACCGAAACCGGCACCGCCGTGAAGGGAGAAAGTGCCTGAGAAAGTTATTGACCACTTTATTCACATGGCAAGAAAACCATCTCCCAAGCTTGTTGACTCAGACTATGAGCACCAAATCAGGAAGCTACATCGAGCACGGCTATAGAAGGAAGCGAGCTCAAGATCGAGCCAACATGCAGCTGTCAAAAAATGCGGGAAAACCATTCCCCAACTGGGAGAATAAGCGGCGCAATCGACCCCCTGCTTGTTGTGCCAACAACACATGAGAGTACGCGCGCCCAATATTATTGTTGGCAAACTGTTAACATTCCCCAGCTGGGTGATGTGGTAATAACCGAGGAGCATATAATGCAGGCTGAAATGCTCAAGATCACTGTTGGATAACTCCTTGAAATCGAGCCCATGCCCCGCTTAGAGAGGAGGAAATAAAACGGAAATATGTCCGGGGCCAACCTTTGGTCGAGCCAGACAAGGTGAAGAACCTCCCAACAAGAATGTATGAATTGCATCAATGGTACATGAACATTACCAAGATTTCCAATCGAGTGTCTCTCATGGTGAATGTCAAGGAGGAGCATCACTTCCATGAGAAAGCTCTGTCCGTTGAGTATTCAGAACTATTTCAGTTATACAATCAAGACGCACTCGACAAATCTATCATTAGTTGCTATTGTCTGTAATTGATTTCTTTCTGTAATTTAAGTCTCAAGCTAGCTGTAGTGATCATTTTGATCAATCATTACATGTAATTATCCTCACTATATTCTTTTCTGTGGTATTATATGCAGGATGAAGATATATGAAATGAAAAAATCTGGACGCTATGGCATTGGGTTCATTGACCCAAATACCATTAATGAGTACACATGGAATCTTCCAGCTTATCAAGCAAGTGTAGAGGAAAGCATGCTAGAGTTCTTCAAGTGCCTCAATACCAATGAAGATATACTACTTCCTTACAACTTCATGTGAGTCACACTGTCTTGTACTACAAATTCTGTTTTTGCTTACTAGCTAGCTAGATGTTAATAATTAAGTGTATATGGTTTACGGTAGTTGATTAGTGTTATGCACATGCCCGCTTGATTAAGACATGCAAACGTGTGTGCATGCAGTTTCCACTGGATCTTATTAGACATTAAAGTTGACAAAGGAATAATTGAAGTACTGGACTCGCTACTTAAAGAAGAAAGTGACTACACCATCATGAAGGGGATAGTCAACATGTAATTTCAATCATTATTAACTATATCTCAGCCTATTTAGTTCGTCATTTCCTGATATGAACTATTTAAGAACCCCTTTATTAATTTTCTTTGCCGGCGAGCAGGGCTTGGGCAAAGTTCATCAAGGTGACTCCAGGCAAATGGGCAAAAAAGTTGTTTTGGTATCGACCAAAGGTAAGTAATTAAGTAGTACTAGCTAGCTAGCTAGCTAGCTACCATCTCTTTAATTCTTGTTTCAATACCATTAATTAATTATCATGCTTGATTAATCATTATCTGATTCAATTCCATTCTCATAAATGCCCTGAAGCAGGCGCAGGGGAATGATCTGTGTGCATTCTACGTTTGCGAGAACATTCGCATGATGGCGTCCGAAAGGAGCAGATCTCAAAGACAGGATTGGGTGCGTTTGTCAGAACACTATTCACACCATTATTGATATCTAGTCACACAACTAATACACATGCATATTGATCTCCTTCTTAACAGTTCAGAGAGGTGTGGGAGCAGCTCCTACCAGCGGACCGCATAATAGCACTTCAAGAGGAAATAGCGGGATTTTTGCTCGACCGGGTATGTGTGAATAATTAATGGTGTTGGTTGTGAGACATTCGATGATATATATTTATATATATATATGCGGTTCTACGTACGAGAAAATCTATTTATATATATGCATAACGTGTACAATTTGTAGTATCGTAAAATACCAGAAAACAAAAAATAATTAAATGGAAAACACAAAATGTCAGGACCCCGACTCGATGTCACATCGATCTAGCTGGTAACACCTCATATCACTTTGCGGCCTCACGCACGGTATCCCCACGGGTGTCGTCTTACCTTTTCCCGGGACCGTTTGCGCCTTTTGGCTCACGTATATGACAGTGTCGCTAGCATCCATATGATAAAGAGCCCGGGCTGACATGACTAGTTGTAAACCCAAAGTGGCACAGACTTACAGGGACAGGCATCCATGACCCAGCTTCGAACGTGTCGGTCATCAGCAAGTGGGTCCGGGCTGTAGCACTGGGCTAGTAGGACTCCGGTAAACCGGGCTGTAGCGGGCTAACAGGACTCCGGTACTCAAAGCGTGACATTTCCCCGAAGGGACAGACACAGGAACGAAGAAGGACACATGCCGGCCAGCCTAAGTGTTCCAGAGCAGTAGCAAGCTACCATGGCTCAGCGGTAACACTAGGAGACATTTCCCGGTAAGAGAGGCTACTAAAGATAAACAACTAGATAGTCAGATCCCACACATACCAAGCATTTCAATCATACACACAATATGCTCGATATGTGCAAATACAACGAAGCATCACAACATGACTCTATGACACAAGTACTTTATTTAAGGCTCAGGGAGCCATACATATCATACACAAAGGTACGGGTCTCACGACCCAACATACAAGTCATACAGTCATACAAGCCAGCAGCGGAAGTACTTTGTCTGGGTACAGACAACTAGTAAAATAAAAGAGGCTTGGAAGCCTAACTATACTACGTGGTCCATCACAAGCTCAGGGTCACCACCTGGGTCCTTAGCCTACTCGTTGATGTCAACGTCTACATAGAACCCATCAGAAGGGGTTGCAGCGTCTTCTGTAAAAATGTAGATTATAGCAACATGAGTACAAAGTACTCAGCAAGACTTACATCAGATCCTACATACATGCATAGTATCAAGAAGGGTTGGTGGAGTTATTGCAGCAAGCTAGCTTTGACTCTTGGCTAGACTATCCTACGATACTCCAACTTGAAATAGTTTTGCGCACACGAGTCCACTATTCACCACTTCAATACACTACCGAGGATCCACCTCCGTCTTCCTACGGAAGAGCCATCCTCGGCACTCACACTTATCTTGAGGCTTTTAATAGTTTCCATTTACTTGTCTATGAACTGTATAGGCAACCAAGTAGTCCTTTACCGCGGACGCGGCTATTCGAATAGATCATATTAACCCTGCAGGGGGTACTTCTTCATACACGCTCTCACCACTTACCGTCGTTTACACGACATGTACTCGGCAACCTTCAAGCGGAAGCCCAACGTGGGTGTCGGCCACGACCTACCTAATCACCTAAGCCTCCAGTCCAGGTTTATCGCCTATTCAGGTTCCATCCGCAGGGAGTCCGGCCGAGGTTTCCCATACGGCCCCGAACGATGTGAACAGGGTTCCCGAGATACCTAACGGGTATTCGGTACACCGTGCCACGTACCTACCGCATCACAGCCCACCCCTACGGTCAGCGCTGTCCACGGCCTCCAGTAGGCTACAAACACCAGAAACTACTTGCAACTCCTGGACGGAGAACTAGGGTGAATAAGAAGTCGAGAGGGTCCATTGGTTTCGGGCCCAATGCATGGTAGTAGCTGATTCTTAAATCACACATACAGATCTCAGTGCTTAAGGTCGGCTTCAATGAAACAACCCACCATGTACTCCTACATGGCCTCTCATCGATACCTTTACCAAATCGTGTTCACCACACCACTCTCATTACCGACATAATCATTTCACTCTAGCCCATCCCCAGATGAACCAGACCTGACACGACTCTAAGCATAGCAGGCATAGCAAGGTAGGAACAACACATACATATGGCTCAATCAACTCCTACACATGCTAGTGGGTTTCATCTAGTTACTGTGGCAATGACAGGTCATGCAGAGGAAATGGGTTCAACTACCGTAGCACACAGCAGTTTGAATCGCGTTGTCTTAATGCAGTAAAAGAGAGCAGGAGCGAGAACATGGGATTGTATCGATATGATCAAATGGTTGGTTGCTTGCCTGATGGTTCGTTGCACGGATACGGTTCTTCGCTAGGGTAAACAGGGTACTCCTCGGGAACAGATCCTGTCGCAAAGGACATCGATACACAAACATTACCAAACAATATGCAACAATATGATGCATGCATGAAACATGGCAATATGAGTGTGTTGGGCTAATGCAACTAAAACCAGAAGTGTTTGAACAAATTTGAATCAAAGATTCAAATTTCAAATTCAAATATGGCCTTTTAAAGTGCTTTTCCTTGTTCTGATTAAAACATCAATTTAACTTGTTTGATCATGCATGAAAATAGTACAGATGGATAGATTGGATTTTTCTGATCATTTTTCATATATAATTTGTCCAATTTGGAGTTACAGAATAAAAGTTATGAATTTTTGAAGTTTAAATAATATTCTGGAATTTCCTGATTTAATTTAAATCCAGAAATTCAATTACTGCGTCAGCCTGACGTCACAGTGGCATCAGCAGGTCAACAGAGCTGGCTCGGGTCAAACCTGACGTGTGGGGTCCACACGTCAGTGACACAGGGCTAATCCCGCGTTGACCCGGGCTGGTTAGCTTTGACTAGGCCCTGGGGCCCACTTGTCAGCGTCAGTAGGTGGGGGGGTTAGTGGCTAATTAACTAGGCCACGTCAGCTCGCCGGAGTTCTGGCCGGCGGCGACCATCAGCGCGGCGGCGAGAGTGGTTTTGGTCGTTTCGGCCACCAAATGGACCGCGGAGGCCACCGGAATGGAGCTGAGGACAACCCGCAGCTCTTGGCGGAGCCCGTTGGGGTCGGGGTGGCCGGAGTCGACGGCGGCGAGCTCGGCTGCGGCGGCCGGGGTTCGGTCGTGCACGGGAACGGTGTTGCAGGGCGTTAGGGGGGGTGTTGGAGCGTGCTACGTGCTCCTAGTGAGATGTGGAGCACGATGGCGTGCTCGGTTGGGCGCTACGGCGATCGTGGCCACGACGGCGACATCGCCGGCGGCGTGAAGCTCTCGGCCGAGGTGGGGCTAGGGCCTAGGGGTCGGGAGAGAGCAGGGGAGAAGGGGGAAACGCTCCGGGGGCTCACCGCGGTTGCAGTGGGCGTCGAAGCGGGCTCGGGGACGCGTCGGAGACGACGAATTTGACGGCGACGATGATCGGAGCCCGAAGAGGGGAACGGCGACGTGGCGGCGATGCAGGGCTTCCGGGGACCCGTGGAGCGGTGGGGAGGAAGAGGGAGTCGAGGCGGAGCTTCTGAGCTTGTCGGGGGAGCGAGGGGTGGTCGGAGACGGTGGCTAAGGCGAACGGCGGCGACGGTGAGCTTCGGCCGTGAGAGAGAGAGGGTGAGGGAGAGCCGGGGGAGGGTGAATGGGGTGTCGGCGAGGTCGGGGCGACGACCAGAAGACGATCCACGCGGCGCAACGGCGACCAGGGCGATGCAGAGAGGCTGGGTGGTGCGTGGCGAGCTCGGGCGCGCCATGCTCACCTCCCTGCCTGCTCTGGCGAGGGGAAGCAGCTGGCTGGCACGGGCCAGCACAGTGCTGGGCCGGCTGGGCTGGGCCGCACAGGGAGGAGCCCAGGTAAGCTTCTCCCTTTATTTATTTTCTGTTTTCTGTTTTTATTTAATATATCTGCAACTTTGTTGAATTAAATAAAATACCTAGGCAACTCCAAAAATCACCAAACTACTCCTGGTCCAAAGTTGGATTATTTCCAACATGAAACATTTTAGTTTGGAGATATTTGAGCATTTAAATATTTTATATTATTTTAAATGCCCAAATTCAAATAGCTATGATTTAATTCAAAACCCTAGGATGGCCTAGAAAAATGTGCACCACTTTTGGCAGAGGTTCTGAACCAAGGCAAAAATGATGGGCATTTTAGAAGGGCATTTCAGGTTCATTGAAAATTATTTTAGTAAACCCTAGTTGGTTTCAGAGGGGACTGGGGGTTCTGTCATCCCCATTTCAAGTTTCTGATGAATGAGTAAACATGATGCAACACTCTAATGCATGACTAGCTAGGGTGTGACAACTCACCCCCACTCAAAAGAATCTCGTCCCGAGATTTGGGTTCCTCCGGGAAGAAGGCGGGATACTCGAGTCGAAGACGATCCTCCCTTTCCCAAGTTGCTTCATCTTCAGAATGGTGCGACCATTGAACTTTGAGAAACTTGATGTTATGACGTCGCGTGGTACGTTCGGCTTGATCGAGGATACGAATGGGGTACTCTCGATATGTAAGATCATCTTGGAGATCAAGCGTTTCGTGGTCCACTTCACGGATAGGATCCGAGAAGCAACGCCTGAGTTGAGAAACGTGGAAGACATCGTGAACTCTGGAGAGATGCGGAGGTAGTTCCAACTGGTAGGCAACTTCTCCTCGTTTGGCAAGAATGCGAAAAGGTCCAATGTAACGAGGAGCCAATTTGCCTTTGATACCGAAACGATGGGTTCCCTTCAGAGGGGTGACCCGAAGGTAAGCCTTCTCGTCAACCTCGAAAGTCATAGCCTTATGTTTTCGGTCATATTGACTCTTTTGACGGGATTGGGCTGTTTTCAACTTTTCACGAACGATTCGAACTTGTTCTTCTGCTTCCTGAATCATATCCGGGCCAAAGAATTGTCTTTCCCCGGTTTCTGACCAGTTAAGGGGTGTTCGACATCGCCGTCCATAGAGAACTTCAAAAGGGGCTTTACCCAAGCTAGATTGATAGCTGTTGTTATAAGCGAATTCGGCAAATGGAAGGCACTTCTCCCAGTCCATTCCGAAAGAGATAACAGAGGCTCGAAGCATGTCTTCTAGAATTTGGTTGACGCGTTCCACTTGACCACTTGACTGAGGGTGGAAAGCGGTGCTAAAGGAGAGACGGGTTCCCATAGCATTTTGGAAACTTTCCCAAAATCGAGAGGTGAAGAGACTTCCTCGATCCGAATTGATTTCCAAAGGAACACCATGGAGGGACACTATTCGGGAGATGTATAAGTCTGCTAGCTGGCTAGCGGTTATACTCTCACGAACAGGTAAGAAATGAGCTACTTTGGAAAGACGATCGACCACGACGAAAATAGCATTATTCCCCCTTTTGGTCCTGGGAAAACCGGTGATGAAATCCATACCAATTTTATCCCATTTCCATTCAGGAATAGCTAAGGGTTGAAGGGTGCCAGCAGGCCGTTGATGCTCTGCTTTTACTCGACGACAGACGTCGCAATTAGCAATATACTGAGCGATTTCTCTCTTCATCCTAGTCCACCAGAACCTCTGGCGTAGGTCCTGATACATCTTAGTACTACCGGGATGAATGGTGAGAGGGGATTCATGAGCTTCCTTAAGGATCAATCGCCTCAGGTTGCGCACCTTGGGAACCACTAGTCGATTCCCGAAGTATACGACTCCTTGATCATTAACGGAGAAGCAATTCGCAATTCCTTTCTGAATGTTCCTCTTGATGCGGGAGATTCCCGGA
Organism: Triticum aestivum; assembly: GCF_018294505.1. Lineage (NCBI taxonomy): Eukaryota > Viridiplantae > Streptophyta > Magnoliopsida > Poales > Poaceae > Triticum > Triticum aestivum. The sequence continues at coordinate 740,791,777 of NC_057798.1, forward strand.
TCTACCTTCTGTGCTTTGATAATTTGATCCGTAAGGGTAGGTTTTGCCACCAAGGTGGAGAGAAAACCTTGAGGTACAATGTGAAGGTTAAGCTTCCGAAATTCCTCATGGAGAAGCGGTTGACTTTGTTGTAACATCAGGTTGTTACAATAAGATTTACGACTTAGCGCATCAGCCATGACGTTGGCTTTCCCTGGGGTGTAGGTTATTCCTAAGTCGAAGTCTGTGATCAATTCAACCCAACGTCTTTGCCTAAGATTCAGATCCGGTTGGGTGAAGATGTACTTCAGACTTTGGTGATCAGTGAATATTTCGCAACGATTACCGAGGAGGTAATGTCGCCAGGTCTTAAGTGCATAGACTACGGCTGCAAGTTCTAAATCATGAGTAGGATAATTCTCCTCATGTGGGTGCAATTGCCGTGAAGCGTAAGCAATTACGTGTCGATCTTGCATAAGAATGCAACCTAGTCCTTGTCGCGAGGCGTCGCAGTAGATAACAAAGTCCTTGGAGAAGTCTGGCGGTACCAGCACGGGAGCAGAAGTCAGGCGTCTTTTCAGTTCCTGAAAGCTGTGCTCACATTGTGGAGTCCATTCGAACTTCTTATCTTTCTTGAGGAGTTCGGTTAGAGGTTTAGCAACTTTGGAGAAGTTCTCGACAAAGCGACGACAATAGCTCGCTAAGCCCAGAAAACTCCGAACTTGCTTAACCGATTCAGGTGGAGTCCAATCAAGGACGGCTTGAACTCGCTCAGGGTTAACAGCAATACCTTTACCAGATATTACATGACCCAGATAGGTCACTTCTGACAACCAGAATTCACACTTAGAGAATTTGGCATAAAGGCGATGCTCTCGAAGTTTCTTCAACACTAGCCTTAGATGTTCGGCATGTTCTTCCTTGTTCTTGGAGTAGATGAGTATATCATCGAGATAAACTACGACGAATTTATCCAAATACTCCATGAAGATTGAGTTCATTAACCGAGAAAAGGTGGCTGGAGCGTTGGTTAAACCGAAGGACATGACGGTGTACTCGTATTGGCCATAACGAGTAACAAAGGCCGTTTTAGGAATGTCCCCGTTTCTGATTTTGATTTGATGGTAGCCCAACCTCAAATCCATCTTGGAGAAGACTGAGGATCCAGCGAGCTGATCATACAGATCGTTGATCCTGGGAAGTGGATATTTGTTTTTGATTGTGACCAAATTGACAGGTCGGTAATCTACAACCATCCGGTCCGTACCATCTTTCTTCTTGACGAATAGGACGGGGCAAGCCCACGGAGATGAACTAGGTCGGATGAAACCCTTTTTCAAGGATTCATCGAGTTGTTTCTTAAGCTCGGCTAGTTCTAGGGGTGCCATCTTATAAGGTCTTCTAGCAATCGGAACGGTTCCTGGAATGAGGTCTATTACGAACTCAACATCCCTGTCAGGTGGAACACCTGGCAATTCCTCTGGAAAGACATCCGGGAAGTCACGGACTACCGGAACGTCCTCAAGGTCTGGCAAAGGGCTGGCGTTAAGAGAATATAATTGTCGCTTGGCTATTCGAGTCAAAACATTGACTATCTTGCCCGAAGGGTGGGTGAGTTGAACAGTCCTAGAGAAGCAATCAATTTTGGCATGATGAGCTGACATCCAGTCCATACCCAAAATGATATTAATATCTGAAGATTTAAGGGCTATCAAAGATGCGAGGAAAACAAGTCTATCGACTTGGATTTCATTTCCATGGCTTACTCTAGAAGTTTGCCATTTGGATCCCGGAGTTTGAATTACCATAGAGGATGGCAAGTCACAGAATGCAACGTTATGCAAACGAGCATAATTTTCAGATATAAAAGAATGAGAGGCTCCTGTATCGAAAAGAACAGATGCCGGGTGGCAATTAACAAGAAGCGTACCGAGAACGACGTTGGGATCTTCTTGAGCTTCTTCGGCAGAGATACAGTTGACATGGCCACGTGAAGCGGTGACCGGTTTAGCATGAAACACTTTTCCTGTCGGCTTGCCACGGCCAACAGCTTTAGCAGATTGATTGGGGTTGGTCTGGGGACACTCACGCATATAGTGACCAGATTCCCCACACTTGAAACAAGTCACGGAACTGGTACGTGGAGGAGCATTATTGGTTGGACCCCCATAGGGCTTGGCCGGTGCAGACTGTTGAACGGGGCGAGGCGCCTGGAAAGATGGCCTCGGTGTGAACCTGGGTGGCAGGGCGGTGTTGGGTACCCACACGCGGCGCTTCTGAGGACCAGCACCGGATGAGGAACCCATGTCACGTCCATGCTTGCGTGTTGCGTCATAGTCAGTCTGACCAGTTTCAGCACTGATGGCTTTGTTGACAAGTTTCGAAAAAGATGTGCACTCATGCAGACGGAGGTCGCGGCGAAGCTCAGGACTAAGGCCCTTACGGAACCTTGCTTGCTTCTTGGCGTCAGTAGAAACTTCCTCAGTTGCATATCGTGCAAGATTACCAAACTCCCTGCTATAGACATCCACAGAAAGTCGGCCTTGGGTGAAATTGCAAAATTCTTCACGCTTACGGTCCATGAGACCCTCCGGAATGTGATGTTCACGGAAAGCCTCACTGAACTCAGCCCAAGTTGTGACATGGCCTGCTGGGCGCATAGCTCCATAATTCTCCCACCATAGACTGGCGGGGCCTTCAAGATGATATGCGGCAAAGGTGACCTTGTCAGCCTCCGCTACCAGCGCGGAACGCAGCTTGTGAGAGATACTGCGAAGCCAGTCATCAGCGTCGAGAGGCTCGACGGAGTGGTGGAACGTGGGTGGATGCAATTTGATAAAATCACTGAGTGACACCACGTTAGCCCTCTGATGGTGTGCTGTATTCTGTTCAATACGCTCCAACAAACGGTTTGTCTCCCGCTTGTTTCTCTCAGCTTCCATCATCACCTCGGCTAGTGAAGGAGGATGAGGCAGATTTTCATTCCTGGCTTCACTGCCTTCGGCCTGCTCTTGGGAAGCAGGGTTAGCGCGCGTGTTGACCATCCTAGGTAAACAAGACAATGATTTAGTCAGGATGGTAAAATTCCGACATAGGGTACATAATGTAAGGAATAACTCGGAATGCAAGATGATCATCCGTATGACATGGTAGATACAGAAACTGCTTCTTTATTCCATCGTCATACACACCATACAGGTTTAGTACAAGACCAAGCAAGTACTAATACGGTGAAAAGAGGATTACATCTCATCGGAGGCATTCCAAGCTCCTATACATTATTTTTCTACATCTCCGGAAGGAGTACAAACTAGGTCATATCCCACGAGTCACGCGGGACGATAGATGACACAGCTAGTGCGAACTAGTGATGCTACCCCTAACTCAGACCGATCCGTAGTAGTCCTCGTAGAAGTCACCTCCATAGCCTGGAAGTTCAACATGATCATCCGGAAACAGACGGTCTCGCGGAGCTTGTGGACCATAGGGGCTAGGATGAGGCCTTGGACCAACAAACGGTGGCCTGCGGGGACCGCGAGGTGGGGTGATGCCTCCTACATCACGCCAAACCATCACGTCCGGCAGAGCAGATCTCACAGGATAGAGATCGCGCATATCTGAATATCCAGCTTGCACCGCCGGTGCGAACCGAGTCAAAGTGGCCCAGTGGTCAGCACGGGTATTGAAGAGCTCTAACCTTAAGGCCCGATTTTCACGGTCCTTATCCTCGAGCATCTCAGCAGTGGTGCGAGTCCGTGAATCCTCCTGAGTGGAGTCAGCATAGATAGCCTGGAGATATCCTTGTGCTCCCGGAAGTGATCCTGGCATATACCGGAAATCAGAGTCCCGAAATAGACCAGATCTGACTCGCATAATGGTCATCATAGAGTAGGCGGCGTCCTGCACAGCCATCTCAATAGTAACCCCGAGTCCATAGGAGCAGTGAAGAGGCTCAGTGGATCCAGGATAAGATGGAAATATCCTGACAGTGCAGAGATACTGGCTTTGGTTAAAGTCTCGGAATTGCTCTTCGACCGTGTACTCAGGATACCAGCGATATCCAGCCTCAGTCATTACCCTGACCAACTTAGCAGTATGGCCGGGTACATCTAGGCATCGAGTCAGGCGAACCACTTGATTGAGGTCGCGAGTGGCCATCTGAAAGCATAATCATAATGCAAAGGCATTAGAATTTCTAGCAAAATTTCGGCAGCATAACAGCTGTAAATGCTCAAAAAGGATATTGAGACATTTGACAAAGGATTTCGTACACACTCAACATCATCATATCAAGTTCTGGAACCATTCCATCAACATAATGTGGTAGTAGAACTGAACTAGGCTGATAACCATCAAACTTATAAGGTACTACTGATTAGTAACACGTGATCCTGATAGAGAGAACAGATCCTAATTCCTTAACCCCCGGTGGAAGAATGGACTGACTCAGATCAGAAAGTCATAAGGTATAAGGAGTAAAAAGAGCCTTACGTTCCAACCCACAAACAATTCCCCTACATATAACTAAAGAATTTCTAGACTCAACATCGACCAGTTTGGCTTGGAGAACCTACAGGCAGTCCGGCTCTGATGCCAACGCTGTCAGGACCCCGACTCGATGTCACATCGATCTAGCTGGTAACACCTCATATCACTTTGCGGCCTCACGCACGGTATCCCCACGGGTGTCGTCTTACCTTTTCCCGGGACCGTTTGCGCCTTTTGGCTCACGTATATGATAGTGTCGCTAGCATCCATATGATAAAGAGCCCGGGCTGACATGACTAGTCGTAAACCCAAAGTGGCACAGACTTACAGGGACAGGCATCCATGACCCAGCTTCGAACGTGTCGGTCATCAGCAAGTGGGTCCGGGCTGTAGCACTGGGCTAGCAGGACTCCGGTAAACCGGGCTGTAGCGGGCTAACAGGACTCCGGTACTCAAAGCGTGACATTTCCCCGAAGGGACAGACACAGGAACGAAGAAGGACACATGCCGGCCAGCCTAAGTGTTCCAGAGCAGTAGCAAGCTACCATGGCTCAGCGGTAACACTAGGAGACATTTCCCGGTAAGAGAGGCTACTAAAGATAAACAACTAGATAGTCAGATCCCACACATACCAAGCATTTCAATCATACACACAATATGCTCGATATGTGCAAATACAACGAAGCATCACAACATGACTCTATGACACAAGTACTTTATTTAAGGCTCAGGGAGCCATACATAACATACACAAAGGTACGGGTCTCACGACCCAACATACAAGTCATACAGTCATACAAGCCAGCAGCGGAAGTACTTTGTCTGGGTACAGACAACTAGTAAAATAAAAGAGGCTTGGAAGCCTAACTATACTACGTGGTCCATCACAAGCTCAGGGTCACCACCTGGGTCTTTAGCCTACTCGTTGATGTCAACGTCTACATAGAACCCATCAGAAGGGGTTGCAGCGTCTTCTGTAAAAATGTAGATTATAGCAACATGAGTACAAAGGTACTCAGCAAGACTTACATCAGATCCTACATACATGCATAGTATCAAGAAGGGTTGGTGGAGTTATTGCAGCAAGCCAGCTTTGACTCTTGGCTAGACTATCCTACGATACTCCAACTTGAAATAGTTTTGCGCACACGAGTCCACTATTCACCACTTCAATACACTACCGAGGATCCACCTCCGTCTTCCTACGGAAGAGCCATCCTCGGCACTCACACTTATCTTGAGGCTTTTATAGTTTCCATTTACTTGTCTATGAACTGTATAGGCAACCAAGTAGTCCTTTACCGCGGACGCGGCTATTCGAATAGATCATGTTAACCCTGCAGGGGGTACTTCTTCATACACGCTCTCACCACTTACCGTCGTTTACACGACATGTACTCGGCAACCTTCAAGCGGAAGCCCAACGTGGGTGTCGGCCACGACCTACCTAATCACCTAAGCCTCCAGTCCAGGTTTATCGCCTATTCAGGTTCCATCCGCAGGGAGTCCGGCCGAGGTTTCCCATACGGCCCCGAACGATGTGAACAGGGTTCCCGAGATACCTAACGGGTATTCGGTACACCGTGCCACGTACCTACCGCATCACAGCCCACCCCTACGGTCAGCGCTGTCCACGGCCTCCAGTAGGCTACAAACACCAGAAACTACTTGCAACTCCTGGACGGAGAACTAGGGTGAATAAGAAGTCGAGAGGGTCCATTGGTTTCGGGCCCAATGCATGGTAGTAGCTGATTCTTAAATCACACATACAGATCTCAGTGCTTAAGGTCGGCTTCAATGAAACAACCCACCATGTACTCCTACATGGCCTCTCATCGATACCTTTACCAAATCGTGTTCACCACACCACTCTCATTACCGACATAATCATTTCACTCTAGCCCATCACCCAGATGAACCAGACCTGACACGACTCTAAGCATAGCAGGCATAGCAAGGTAGGAACAACACATACATATGGCTCAATCAACTCCTACACATGCTAGTGGGTTTCATCTAGTTACTGTGGCAATGACAGGTCATGCAGAGGAAATGGGTTCAACTACCGTAGCACACAGCAGTTTGAATCGCGTTGTCTTAATGCAGTAAAAGAGAGCAGGAGCGAGAACATGGGATTGTATCGATATGATCAAATGGTTGGTTGCTTGCCTGATGGTTCGATGCACGGATACGGTTCTTCGTTAGGGTAATCACGGTACTCCTCGGGAACAGATCCTGTCGCAAAGGACATCGATACACAAGCATCACCAAACAATGTGCAACAATATGATGCATGCATGAAACATGGCAATATGAGTGTGTTGGGCTAATGCAACTAAAACCAGAAGGTGTTTGAACAAATTTGAATCAAAGATTCAAATTCCAAATTCAAATATGGCCTTTTAAAGTGCCTTTTCTTGTTCTGCTTAAAACATCAATTTAACTTGTTTGATCATGCATGAAAATAGTACAGATGGATAGATTGGATTTTTCTGATCATTTTTCATATATAATTTGTCCAATTTGGAGTTACAGAATAAAAGTTATGAATTTTTGAAGTTTAATTAATATTCTGGAATTTCCTGATTTAGATTAAATCCAGAAATTCAATTACTGCGTCAGCCTGACGTCACAGTGGCATCAGCAGGTCAACAGGGCTGGCTCGGGTCAAACCTGACGTGTGGGGTCCACACGTCAGTGACACAGGGGCTAATCCCGCGTTGACCCGGGCTGGTTAGCTTTGACTAAGCCCTGGGGCCCACTTGTCAGCGTCAGTAGGTGGGGGGGTTAGTGACTAATTAACTAGGCCACGTCAGCCCGCCGGAGTTCTGGCCGGCGGCGACCATTAGCGCGGCGGCGAGAGTGGTTTTGGTCGTTTCGGCCACCAAATGGACCGCGGAGGCCACCGGGGTGGAGCTGAGGACAACCCGCATCTCTTGGCGGAGCCCGTTGGGGTCGGGGTGGCCGGAGTCGACGGCGGCGAGCTCGGCTGCGGCGGCCGGGGTTCGGGTGCGGTCGGGATCAGTGTTGCAGGGGGTTTGGGGAGGCGTTGGTGCGTTCCACGTGCTCCTGGTGATGTGTGGAGCACGATGGTGTGCTCGGTTGGGCGCTACGGCGACCGTGGCCACGACGGCGACATCGCCGGCGGCGTGGAGCTCTCGGTCGAGGTGGAGCTAGGGCCTAGGGGTCGGGAGAGACCAGGGAAGAAGGGGGAAACGCTCCGGGGGCTCACCGCGGTTGCAGTGGGCGTCGAAGCGGGCTCGGGGACGCGCCGGAGACGACGAATTTGACGGCGACGGTGGTCGGAGTCCGAAGAGGGGAACGGCGACGTGGCGGCGATGCAGGGCTTCCGGGGACCCGTGGAGCGGTGGGGAGGAAGAGGGAGTCGAGGCGGAGCTCCTGAGCTGGTCGGGGGAGCGAGGGGTGGTCGGAGACGACGGTTATGGCGAACGGCGGCGACGGTGGTGTTCGGTCGGCGGGAGAGAGAGCGAGGGAGAGCCGGGGGAGAGTGAATGGGGTGTCGGCGAGGTCGGGGCGACGACCAGAAGACGATCCATGCGGCGCAACGGCGACCAGGGCGATGCAGAGAGGCTGGGTGGTGCGTGGCGAGCTCGGGCACGCCATGCTCACCTCCCTGCCTGCTCTGGCAAGGGGAAGCAGCTGGCTGGCACGGGCCAGCACAGTGCTGGGCCGGCTGGGCTGGGCAGGTAGGTCCAGGTAAGTCTACTCCTTTTATTTATTTTTCTGTTTTCTGTTTTATTTAATATACTTGCAACTTTGTTGAATTAAATAAAATACCCAGGCAACTCCAAAAATCACCAAACTACTCCTGGTCCATAGTTGGATTATTTCCAACATGAAACATTTTAGTTTGGAGATATTTGAGCATTTAAATATTTTATATTATTTTAAATGCCCAAATTCAAATATCTATGATTTAATTCAAAAACCCTAGGATGGCCTAGAAAAATGTGCACCACTTTTGGCAGAGGTTCTGAACCAAGGCAAAAATGATGGGCATTTTAGAAGGGCATTTCAGGTTCATTGAAAATTATTTTAGTAAACCCTAGTTGGTTTCAGAGGGGACTGGGGGTTCTGTCATCCCCATTTCAAGTTTCTGATGAAAGAGTAAACATGATGCAACACTCTAATGCATGACTAGCTAGGGTGTGACACAAAATTAATGGGAAATAAAAAATAAAACCAAACCCCCCCCAAACATTTAGTACCGGTTGGTGTTACCAACCGGTACTAATGGTCTACCAGCACCCGGGCCTGGCTCGTGCCACGTGGTGGCACTTTAGCGCCGGTTCGCGTTGAACCAGTAATAAAGGGGGGGCCTTTAGTCTCCACTCTTTAGTGCCGATTGTAGAACCGGCACTAAAGGCCCTTACGAACCGGCGCTAAAGCCCGGTTCTGCACTAGTGATCGTGTACATGTACGTACAGCCATGCTGCAAGATAGTAAATACGGCTACGTATGTACATACGGGCGGGGTCCCTAACATGTACAGCGACGTCGTCCTGTTCATCGGTAACCAACCGGTTGGGTCGGAATAGAGTAAACAGTGTCGCGTGTTCATCGGGATCCAACCGCCTTGGACGAAATAGCCGAAACGAGGTCTAGCGTACCGAAGACCGGAGGAAACTGCCTTCTGTTCGACCGCGTACGGTCGATACGGGGTCCTGTTCATCGGGAAGGGTCTGATGTACCGCAAAATGGAGGAAACAAACTTTTGTTCGAGTGCCTACGGTCTAAATGGGGTGTTGTTGATCGGGAGGGGTGTGGCGTACCGCAAAATGGAGGAAATGGACTTGTGTTGGAGGGCCGACAATCAAAATGGGGTCATGTTCATCGGGAGGGGTGTGGCGTACCGCAAAACTAGACTCCACTGGCTACTGTTCATCCACCATCGACTTTCTCCAACCTCCACCTACTACTGTTCATCCACCGTCGACTTCCTCCTGCCTCCACCAGCTACTGTTCATCCACGGGGTCATGTTCATCCAGCCTCCATCGGCTTCAAATCAACAAGCCCTCCACGGGGTCCTGTTCATCCAGCCTGCACCGGCTACTGTTCAACCAGCCCTCCAAGTGGTCATGTTCAACCTGCCCTCCATGGCGTCCGGTTCAACCAGCCCTCCACGGGGTCCCTACATCGGCTACTGTTCATCCACCCCCACCTCCTCGATCGGCGTCCTATTAATCCCATGGCAACGGCCTCTACTACCACGGGATCCTGTTCATATCCAACCCCCACCGGGAACAATTCATCCAACCCCCATCGAGGACTTTTCATCAAGAGGCAGCTTTGAAAGGCTTCAGTTAGCAGTAGTAGTGAAGAAATCACTCGGGTTCAGTTAACAGCAAGGGATCGTTCGGGGTTTAGTAACATACCTAGTGTAATCGCTCTGGTTCAGTTAGAGCCCAACGCCTCGCTCAGGTTTAGTTAGTGTACAACGCCTCGCACACATGCGTGTAAGTGTACGAGAGAAATGCGCAAACCTCTATGCATCGCTCGGCCCCGACCACCCACCGTAACCGAGAACTCCCCGAAATTTTCCTCGCCCTCGCTTCTACCATAATTTTTTCCGTCATGGACGGCCCAAAGAATATCATGCAGGTGCGTCTCCGGCCCGCCCAGGATGAAAAGCCCATTATTTGTCATGATTTTTTGTCATAGAAGTAGGAGCCCACCACATCTATGATGATATCGGGTTTTGCCACAATTATCGTCATAGAAGTGTCATAAGCATGACAGGGGGAAAATTCGTTCAGCCCAAAATGTCACAGATGTGTCTTTTTTTGTAGTGTTGACTCCTGGCCTCCGCCTCCTGATTCTGCCTCGAAGGTCAAGGATAGGTCCTCCGTGTTCATGACGTGTTTGGACGGAGGCGGAGTCTTGCCCTTGCTCGATGCGGAGCTCTCCTGGCTCGAAGTCGCCAGTGCCGGTGTGCCGATCGAATCGGGAAGGAACTCCGAAGCAGGCGTGACGAGGGTGCGGAAGGGGAAAGTGTTGACACCAGATTTTGGCGTGGTCAAAAACACAATTAAGATGGCCTGAAATGGAAAAATGCTCAAAGTGAGAAAGTTCTGTATTGTCAAATGGAGAAACTTTGATATTTGGGTCATAGCCATCCGATCTCATATCTAAGGTCGAAGTTGTGTTCGAAGTACTGAGATTTTGTATTTAGAACACTATTCAGAAGATTACGCCCGCAAGACGGCCTCATATGGAAAAATGATCTACACGAATTGTCTTCGCCTCATCGAAATGATCGATTATGATATAGAAACCGTCCTAATCCAAGTCTGTACGCAAAAGTTAGAGCTATCAGAATGCAGCCCTGTCAGGAGGCGAAATATGGCGCGCCCCACCAGACACATGTCTGATGGGTAGCGCGAGCAAACAAATGTTTTGTGTGACTGTTTTGGCTCAGAAGATGGCTTCGAATCAAAAATCGTTAAACATGAAAGTTTTTCATCTTGTCGAAGCGAATAAATATGCTTTTGGGTGCATTTCTATCCGAGGTTGTTTACTGCCATAAAAATACCCTCAAGGTACAGCCAGTTTAAACCGAACAGTTTTGGAATGTTCGAACAAAACCAATGCGAATTTGACTCAGGTTTTGGACGTGAATCCAAGCCATTTCCTTGCACGGGAAGTCTAGACGCCTCTTATATACGTAAGGGGTGACAGCCGATTGAACAACACATAGTCAATCAAATTATATATCACTTTTATCTTTTCTCCTTAACCCCTAGTTCTTCTTCTTTCTCGTTCTTGTTGTTGCAGGACGGCGATCCACGAGGCCCTAGGGGCAATCAGGTCGACCTAGGGAAGCCCATAGCCACCGCGCCCCTTGAAGGGGTCCCTCCCGGGCATGTGGGGTTTCGGGTCTTCAAAAGCGCCCGCCAGATTGCCCGCGTACCACGCTTTCGGACGGGTCTCCTTTGACGTGAGCTGCAGTGCATCGTTGGAGGTACACGGTGACGTGTTCGTGTGCGAACACACTTTTTGGCAACTCCGCTGGGGATGAAGCTTTGAACGGTCTCCAGCCCATTCTTACTACGAAGAGATCGTCATCAAGTTGCTGCAATCTACAAAGGTAATATGAATACCCAATTCCCCTTTGTAGATGTAAATAATCCATATGTTGTTGCTAGATCACCTAATGAGCACAATGTATTGGCTAGCCATAGTTTTATCAATCATGCATCTAATTATGCGCAATGGCCGATGCAAAACAATCTTCATGCTTCAAATTCTTATGATTTTAGCAACGTACAACATATGTATCCAAACTCTCATGCATCGGCAACCCCACAAATTCATATGCCGATGAACAACATGATGGGTTTGGTTAATCAATTTGAAACACCTCATGTTAAAATTTCCAATAGCATACAAGAAAGTGTTTCACCCTTTTATTCATCGGCAACTAATTTGCAATATGTGAATCAACCTTGCCAGTGAATGTGAGAATTAGCCATGCTACTACTAGCTATTTGGCCAGTTACTCTCAACCATCATATGATACACCTCATGTTAGTAAATTTTTAGCACCGTCTGCAACTATAGATGTTCATAATTCGGCCCTGCACCTTCATGGTCATAGCCGAATAAGTGAAAATTTGGTAGGAACACACATGTCATCATCCAATATTGTAGCATATAATACATGCCATATGCAATTCAAGAATTTTGGCAACACTCACGAATCATTGCCGAAAGAATCTGAAAGTATTGCGGAGCAATCCCTTCCAGAAGTGGTTGTGGATGCGTTGAAAAGGAGCTTGGCACAAAACAAGAGGATTAGTACTCTTTGCCTTGAACAATATGAAAAAGGGTTGTTTCCTAATTATGATGCAATAAAGGCTAGAGTTTTGCAAGAAGATGAAACTTCATCCATTGATAGAATTGGCGAAAGAACATATGGTTATACAGGAGTGCATACACCTCCACCTTGTACGGCAACATATTATACACCCCCTACACAATTGAAAAATTTCGGCAACACTAACCAAATCATTGCCGAAAGATCCTAAAAGCATTTCGGGGGGGCAACTGATCTAGAGTGGGCTAAAATTGAGAAGGGAGTTAAAGCTTTGTGCGATAGGGTACAAGTGCTCCGCCAAGAGAGAAATAATAGGGAATTCGCCCAAAGAAAACAAGCCTTGCCAATTTTTAGAATCAATAAAAAGAAGGATGATTCAGAACTTGAAAGTGCTTCGGTTGAAAAAAGCCGAATCAAGTAGTATATATTTTGAATCCATCAAATCCAAAGAGGCAAGCATCATTGATAAAGGGCATGGCAAGCATAGGAAAATAGTCATGCTTGATTTTTCTGAAGTTAATGGAACCTACTTCCTACCCTATGTGTTCCGTGTCATAGAAATTGACAAGCCACAAGGACAAGAGCAAGTAGCCGAACAAAGTTCAGCTGACAAGGATCTTCAAAGTAATGATGCACAGAATCAAGAAAAAGATGGTGACAAGGTGTTGGGGAGCCATCCAAAGATAGAGCAGGATATTGTTCAAGTCACACCACCATTGTGCTCTCCCAACATATTTGAATAGGTATGTATAGCAAGTAATTTACCTGTTTTCAGATTTGGTCACAACTTTATTGTTGATGCATCTATTATAAAAATCCTCATAAGTAATTTAGAAAGACCAATGAAGAAGGGTAATTTACTTGTTAACAATAAAATTGTTATAGAGCATATCGGTCAACCCATTGCACCATTTATAAAGACCGATAGTGAATTATTATTGCAGCCAAGGCTATCCTCATTGCTTTATCTAAAGTTCATATCAAATTGGGTAGCTTTGCTTATTTCTTACTTGACTTACACTTGGTATCAATTGAGACATGAATGTGCTAACTATATTTGTTTTAGAAATTTAAAGCCAAGGTTAAATTCTTGTGAGAAAACCGATGCTATTATAATATCTTACCGGAAGACATTGGATATAGAGTGGGAAACACATTGCCTAGCCGAATGGAGAAATTCCAAATCTGAACCATTCATTTGCTTACCTCAAAAGCCGTTCTCACACCAAGATCGGCTAGAAAATAAGAAGTATACCTTCAATTCAAGCATGTGTGATCAAATATTTGATTTGTTGCTGAAAAATAATTACATAAGAGTTCTTGATCACCATGTCAAGCCATCAATTCGAGGATGAATGTATTGTAAATTATATCATTCGTTCAAACATCATTTTGAGGATTGCAATATGTTTCACCAAATATTCAAATCGGCCATTGATAATGGACGGTTGAGAATTGTTGAAACACCAAAGGATGACCAGTCTATTCCGATTGGTCTTGATGGAAAAAAATTGCATTGGCTTCTTCAAGATTATCCATCTAAAGAGAAGGTAAAAACAATACAGGTGACGGGATCAACCTTTCAAGTAAAGAATTTGTTGAAGAGCACAATGAACATAAACTTGAGAGAGAAATTCCACTAAAGCTACAATGAAGACGCCAAGGACTGGGGGGCAGCAAGCAAATCCAATGATCGAGGAAACCAAACCAAAGGAAAATAGAGGCTGGAATAACGCAAGTGTAAGAGATCAAAAATCACCTTCGCTGAACTATTGGATAAATATCAAAAGAAGAGTGAGGAGAAGAATGCTTATCAGCCAAATCATGCAAAGAAACCAAGATCATCCCCAAGGCGCAAATATGAGGATCTATATTGGCAAAGTGAGACTTTTAATGCAACATATTCATATCCTTATTTTGGGCCACCAATGCCAGTGTCGTGGATGCCTCCCTATGCTCATACCGCCAATGGGACAGGTATGATACAAGGGCACATTCTCCATCTTATTTTAGACCATCTCGCCAATATTATGCAGCTCCGAGAAGATCAATATTTGAACGATCACATGTTAAAGACCGTTTCAATAATAAGGACTCGGTCGAGAGCTCAAGGAAGAAAAAGGAGATCATCAAGCAAGTTTACCGTGTTAAAAGAGATGGTCATAAGAGTGCGACTTCAGAGTTGATCTCAAATGAAAAAGAGACAATTAAAGTGTTGACATTGGCTACTAAAGGCAATGAGATGAAGTAACAAATTATTGAGACTCAAAGTGCCAAATCTGAAGAAAAGAAGTTGAGAGTGCACAAGGCCAAAAAGGAGTTGCCATTGGTCAAGACAGAATCACAACCAAGATGCCCACTCAGCTTATTGTATTGACAAAAGAAGAAATTACAAAATCTTAGCGCACAAGAGCTGAGACAGAAGAACATGGCATGGGTTCCTAAGAGGATCAATGTAGCGCCCCGGACACACCCGCTGGTGGTCGTTACTCCTGGTAGGATCTAGACTGGACCCACAGATCAATACTAGTCTTTTCTGCGCACTTTGTCCTTACTCGTGTGCACCCGGGAGCAACTTGCCAGTCGGTCACCCATCCTGAAATTACTGCAAGCTGAGCACGCTTAACTTTGGAGTTCTTTCCGAATGGGCTCCCAGAAAAGAAGGAATTCCTTATTGATATTAGTAGTCTATCATCCCTATTAAGCCAGGCTATCACATACAACCCCACTCAGAGGAACCGACGTCCTTGTCGGTCCACAGGAACGTTCCCTCTTGGCACATACGTCTATGCATCCAGTCCGGTACATGTGCCATGTTGTGTGCCACGACGGGTCACAAACATCATGAACAACATGACCGTGCACCTATCCGCAAAATCCATGTAACCGCAAGGGTCGGCTCTGATACCAACTTGTAGCACCCCAGACACACCCGCCGGTGGTCGTTACTCCTGGCGGGATTTAGACTGGCCCCACAGATCAATACTAGTCTTTTCTGTGAACTTTATCCTCACTCGTGCGCACCCGGGAGCAACTTCCCGGTCGGTCACCCATCCTGAAATTACTCCAAGCGGAGCATGCTTAAGTTTGGAGTTCTTTCCGAATGGGATCCCAGAAAAGAAGGAATTCCTTATTGATATGAGTAGTCCATCATCCCTATTAAGCCAGGCTATCACAATCAATCATAACAAAACTGATGTGTGTACTTCTATTGCAGCAAATACAATAAAAGTGAAGAAAGAGAAGAAAGGAAGCAACAAACAATTAAGCCGAAGGTGTGCATCACAACATCAAAATCTTCGGTTAGTACATCATCCATTTTCTTCAACAATGCCATTAATGCCTTTGCCATGGAATTCATTGATAGGTATGATCAATTACCCTCCATGGATTTATTTTGATCCATGGATGCAACATAATTTTCTATATGATGACATGATATTACCAAATCATTATACATTTGGTTAGTTACATTTTTATTGCTAATACAAAGGGGCCGAAATATTTTATTGCTATTTCATTTGTTTATTTTGGCTATACATACTTTGGTGGGTGAATTCTGCATGGACCTCATGGTAATGACCGATATTTATCTATCGCCCTAAGAATATATCTAAGAATGGTAGGTGTGGTATTCTAACATCGTCCTTAGTTTAGGTAGAGATTGAGATAAGTGCTTGCGTAGAAATTTGTCAAATTGATGTCATTGAAGATATTATGCATAGACCAATCCACAAAAAATGCAAAGTGAACTTATGTTTTGATTGGGTGTGCTATGGCTTATTAGTTTTCAGAATTTACGTAAGGCCAAATCATGGTTGATTTTATTACTAAGCATCATATTGACATCATGGATAGTATTGATTTTAGCTTTACATCTCTAGTACCATGGAGATTTTATATTGGTGGTTAAATTTGTAGCAATGGCCAAGGTGTGGGTGTTGTTTATATATCTCCTTATGGTGCTATTTTGTGAAGCCTCATGCCACTTAAAATATTTATGCACAAATGATCAAAGCCGAATACGCATTGTTATTCGGATTGGAGCTTTTCCTTGCTATAGCTTCTATACATATTGAGGCTTCCAATGATTCCTTATTAGTAGTGCAACAAATATCCAATGGTTATCAATGTTTTGAGGAATCACTTTTAGTTTATCTTGAGGTATGTCTAGACAGAAAAATTGCCTTGGGTTGTTTTAATATTCATCATAGCAAACATGCGTCTACCATGTTGGTCATGGTGTATTGCACGTCTATCAATAGCCTATGCTTGTTCTTGCCAACATAGGTAAGCACGAGTTGGAGCTCACTGCCTCGGCCACTAATGAAACTTTTATGTAGGCGAAGTAAGGATTGGAGGAAGTTCATTCTTGATTATCTGCAAAATCCCAGTGAAAGGGTGAATAATATGGTTCGGAGGATGGTTTTGATCTATGGAACCGTATCACCGGATTGTTATAGAAGTTGAGAAGTTTTCACCCAAGTTTGCATTAAGAGGTTCAAACTAGCAATTGCCGATATATACTTATTGTCCTAAGAACATTCAAAATGGCCGATGGAGTGTTGATATCGTCCTTAGAACAAGCTATGTGCAAGTTATTTTTAGGCACACAAGCTTTGCTGAAAAACAGGGGGGACATGTTGTCGGGGAAGCTGATCCTCGAACACCTATGGGGACCGGCGGACCGAGCCCCTTTCGGTTCGGCAAGGGGCGGAGATCGCATGAAGAGCGGATCGAGGCGAAGCACACGAGCAGTTTACCCAGCTTCGGAGCTCTCCGGAGAGATAATACTCCTACTGCTGCTTGTCTGATTGTATTGTGTTCTTGCTCGGGAGCGCTGAGTGCTACAGTACACTCGAGCTACTAACGAGACCGAGCGTGAGTGTTTTCTGGTTTCGAACCGAACCCCTTCTACGTTGCGCATGGGCCTCCTTTTATACGCTCAAGGGGTCTCCGACAGGTGGGAACGTAGACAAGGGCAAAAATGGAAAAGGAATTGCGGTTGGTACAACTACTTGTACAGTGTATCCTACCTAACCCTGACGGCAGGGGACAAAGGCATTAAATGCCCGTCTGCGTTGCCCAAATAGTGCAAAAAGGACCGTCAGGGGCACCACCGTTCGCCACAATGGCAGTCTTGTCAGCGTCGCTCGCCACCTCGCACCGCTAGCTGCATAGCCTCTTGCCATGCGCGTCTGGAAAGGCCTCAGGGCGACACGTTGGTGGATGCGCTGGAGCGTGGGTACTGAGTGGTAGCTTGTCGCGGCAAGCGCCTTGCTGCGGATATTGTCTTGTCGCGCCCGGAAGCTTGTCGCTCACCGGGCCTTGCAGGGACGCGTGGCGCGTCGCGGCAAGTTCCTTGCGATGCCTTGGTTGGCCTTCCCGGCAAGCTCCTCTTGCCGGGGCCTTGTCTCCTTGGCTTAAATACTTTGTTCTTGAATGGTTCCAAAGGAACCACGGAGGACCTTGGCGGTCACCCGGCTAGCCTTGCCGCGGGGTGCTGCAACTGCCCGTGCACAAGTTCGGGATACTAGGGTACCCCTACTCTAGTACACCGACAGGAGCCCCCGGGCCTGAGCCAGACATGGCGCCGAGCGCTGTTGGGCCAGGCCCAAAACAGGGCACGGGCACGCGCGGCCTGGGTTACGCCGTATCTTACTCCGTATCCACCGCGTCCTCCCCCAACGGCACGCGTCGAATGCGGCGTCGTGGGAGAGATCGTGGGTGGTTTCTTTATTCGGAAAGGCGGAATGTCCGCCCCCTCCCTCTTTATAAGTAGGGGAAACAGGGGCAGTTCGCCCATCTCGCCGGTTGCTGCTCCAATCTCGGAAATCTCCGCCGCTCCCCCCCTTCTTCTCAAAGCCGAAAGAGAGCAGCGCACCGCCCCCCATTGCCACCAGCACCACCAACGCCATCGATCTCCCCCACCACCTCCACCATGGCTCCGAAAGCCGACAAGGGGAAGGGCGTGAAATCGGTCGAGGCGCAGCGGCTCGCGGCGCTGCGAAAGGAGCGGGCCATCTTCCCCCCTCAGCTTGCCGCGAAGGAGCTGAGGGAGTACTACTACCTCTTCTGGTCGACGGAGACGCGAGCGCATCCGCGCACGAAGGTACTCCCGGCTGCCGCTTCGGAACTGGCTCCGAACGGATACCCCTTCTTTGCGCTGTTCTTCTACTGCGGGCTCTGCCCGCCCTTCTCTGAATTTTTCTGTGACATCATGAACACCTACGGGTTCCGCCTCCTTGACTTCACCCCCAACGCCGTTCTGACCATGGCAGTTTTCGCACATCTCTGCGAAAACTTTGTCGGAGTCCATCCAAACGTAGCTCTTTTTCGCCACTTCTTTATGCCCCGAGTCGAGAGAGGAGAGCCTTTATCCGGCGGAATCGCCTGGATCTCGAGAGTCGGCAAGAAGGAAGCTTATCTGGAGGGAGAGCTCCGCAGCAAGTGGGAGGAATGGAGAGCAGAGTGGTGCTGGATTGTCGAGGAGAACCCGCAGCCATTTACCGCCCTGCGACAAGCCCCAATAGCGCGCGGCAACGATTGGAGCAACGTGGCCCCGGAAGACGATAGGCTGAAGATTGCCGTCACCCGGATCCTTCGCCTCAGGCTTGTCGGGCTCACCGTGGGCGCCGTTGGCGCAGATTTTCTTCGCCGCCGCATCGCCCCCCTGCAGGAGAGGAGGAGACCCGCCTGGG
The DNA here is from genome assembly GCF_018294505.1 of Triticum aestivum. Lineage (NCBI taxonomy): Eukaryota > Viridiplantae > Streptophyta > Magnoliopsida > Poales > Poaceae > Triticum > Triticum aestivum. The sequence goes on from NC_057798.1 coordinate 740,810,783, forward strand.
AGTTCCAGAACTCGGCGGATATCATGAGGCTCCGCCCGGGCCTCAACTTCAACTTCACTGTCCTGGAGCTGGACGCGATGCTCCTGGAACTGTTCAAGCGCGATCCTCAACATCCATTCATGTTGCCGAGGGGTGTCATTTCATTGTGCAACAACTCCTCGCTCGACCGCATCCGCGCAATGATGCCGCTGTGCGATTCGCGTGGAATCATTCCAACCTGGCAAGAACCTACAGACGACGTCGTGCGGGATTTCTTTGACGGCCTGGTGGAAGTGTCGGTCCGCTCCGATGAACAGAAGAGCCTCACCCGCGACACCACCGATGCGGAGATGCAATGCGTCGCCACCAGGCTGGAAGAGGCGGCGGCAGCAGCTGCTGCGGGCGAGTTCGGATTCACCGTGGAGGAGGCAGAGGCAGCAGAGGCGGCAAGCCTTGTCGAGCGAGAGGAGTTTGCCGGCGAGGAAGAGCTTGCCGGGCCTGAAGCTGAGTCGAGCGAGCCCGGCGAGGGAGAGCTTGTCGGGCCCGAACCTTCAGACAGCTTGCCGCAGGCGGAGCCCCCAGCTCCGCCAAGAAGGCGTCTCCGCAAGGCCGCGGACGTAGCGGGGCGGGAGACGAGTCAACAGCCGCCGTGCCGCGTGACACGCTCTACCGCGGCAAGCACTGTTGCTGCGGGAGCGCCTCACGCCGCTACGGCAACTGGGGAGGGGTCTTCCCGGTCCACCGCTACCTCCCCTGCCAAGCGGGCAAGGGAACCTACTCCTCCGCCTCGTCGCACCGGAGGCGAGCCGGACTTCGATCTCTCCGCGCTCAGCTCCGACGAGGAAGAAGAAGAGTAAGATTCTTTGCTGTACTTGTAGTTCTTCAATTCTTGCTGTTTTGTCTTGTATCTGATTTGCTTTACTCCGAACCCATTCCTTTTCAGGACTCTGGCCCAGAGAGCGGCGAAGAGAGCCAAGGTCCCGGTGATTGTCATCGAGGACGAACCCACCGCGACAGCAGAGGGCGTGTCCGAGACCATCTTGCCGGACCCGACAACTTTTCCCCAAAGCAGCCCCCAGCGCAGCCCCTAGCGTAAGTACATAGTTTACTTCCTGCTGTCAGGCGCGCATGGTTGCTCTTTCTTTGCTAATGTCTGACTATTGGTTTGTGTAGGAGCAGAGCAGCCCCACCAGGAGAGCCCGGAAGCCGCTCCCGAAATGCCATCTGCTTCGACTACACCGCCAAGGGAGGATTCCCCGGCAAGGGAGCGTTCTCCGGCAAGGGAGAATTCTCCGGCAAGGGACAGTTCTCCGGCAAGGGACAGCTCTCCGGCAAGGGATAGCACTAGCGACCCTCCGGTGGTTGAGACCATGACTGCGGATCCTAGTACAGGTAATCCTCTTACTTTAAAGCTTCCCTTGGGTTCTTCTTCTTCTAATTTTCTTTTTGGATATTTGCTTGACTTTTCTCTTTTCTCCGTTCGTCAGATCCATCTGCCACGGACCCGATGGAAACCGAGGTCGCCGGCGAGAAAAACACGCGCAGCAATACCGACGACGCCGTTGCCACCAAAGGAGAAGCCGGCGCTGATGAGCCCGCCGGCGAAGAGGCCGCCAAAGCTGCTGCCGCAGAAGCTGGCGAGGGATCCGGCGATCGCACTGACGGCCCCGAGGCCGCAGGAGCGCCAGGCGCTGCACCGACCGCCGATCCCTCCGTCGCTGCTGCAGCGCCAGGCTCCGAAGAGCCCCAGCCCGGCGCCTATTTGAAGGCCGGCGACAGCATCTTCATCAAGCTCCCCTGGGCGTCAAGGTCCAGGGCGCCGGTCGAAGGAGAAGCCTTGGATGGAGAGGTGCTCGCCTCCGCTGGGCTGACGTTGGTCGACGCACCAAACAGTAGCAGCGATGAGCCTGAGGAGGAGCGGCTGCTTCGGAAGCTGTTGTCGTTGTACCGCGCCCGACAAGCCAAGCTGGAATCCCGAGAAGCGCTTGTCGCGAGGGCGGGAGTGGACATTGAGAAGCGTGCTGAGGAGCTCCGGGGTCTCAGGCAGGAAACTCTCTGATCCCTGGCAGAGGAGCGGGAGCAGATTGCCGAGGAGCGGAAAGCTTTCCTCCTTGCAAAGGCTGAAGTTGAAGAGCAACAGCGGCTCGCTGCTGAGAAGCTATCTGCGCAAGAAGGTGAGTTGGCGCAGCGCAAGGTCAACCTTGACAGCCACGAGGAGGAGCTTGCCGCGCGCGAGCAAGCAATTGGCGGGGCTCTCAAGGAAGCAAAGGATGCTGCCGCAGCTGCCGAGGCCGCCAAGAAGGAACTGGAGACGAAGATGGCGCAGCTGGAGGCCGATCTCAAGGCGAGCGGCGAGGAGCTTGCCGCGCTCAAGCGTGAGCGCGAGAAGGACGCCGCCGCTCATGGCGAGCTGCAGGGTCGCCTCGCTGAGAGGAGCAAGGAGCTTAGCGCCGCCAAGGACTCCAACGCAGATCTTGAGTTGAAGCTGGCCACTTTGACCAAGACGCTGGACGGCGCCAGGGAGCAGGAGGTCGCCTTGAAGGAGAAGATCAAGGCCGACGAGGCGCTACTGGCGAGTGCTGCTGCCGCCCAGAATGCTTTTAGGGAGACTGTGGAGCACTGGACCGAGGGTCTGGTGAATGTTGCCGCAGCCATCGACGGGGAGCTGGCGCAGCTGGGGATGGAGGATCTCGGGTACTCCTCCGATGAGCACCTCCAACCCAGCGCCAAGCTCAGCTTGTTCTTCAAAGGCGTGGCGACGGCCCTCCAGCGACTCCGGGAGAAGATCCCAAAGCAGCTGGCCGACGAGTCGCGCAAGATCTGCGCGGGAGTTCTTCAAAAGGTGCTGGTGAAGGTGGCCTTCCGCAACCCAGGCCTCAACCTCACCAACGTCCTCAGGTCCCTGCCGCCGGATGCTGATCTGGAAGCGCTCAAGGCCCTTGTCGCACCCATTGTGGACAAGGTGAGCGAGATCAAGAGGGTTGAGGGCGATCGCGTAGATTAGGCCGCCCGTTTTCTCTTTTTCTTGTCGCTGCTGGTCATGTTATAAGAACAATCTGTTAGAGCTGCGACAAGCTATCTTGTAATATAACTCTATTTTGGGTAGAGATTGCTGTGTTATTTCCTTTACTTGATTCCTTCCTTTGTATGTTTTTGCCCTACGCTTTTAGGGAACTTGTCGGCGCAGGCACCTTAGCCGCGAGCGCTGAGTGCGGGACATCAGCAGCCTGCTGGCGGTGCCGCTTCCGACAAGAAACCTTGTCGCAACTAGTCGCAGCTCACTTAAGTTGTTGAGCGGACTCGAAACAAAGTAAGGGCGCAACTAGCTACGAGTTGGTTCCTCTGCGCACAGGTTTTCCATACAAAGTACGGTCGTTCGAGGAAGATAACTTAAAAATTTAAAACTGATTGCTCAAACTTTGGCAACTTAGCTTTTCTGTCGTTTGCTTTCCGGTAAGGCGAAACTTCCTTGAACGATGCCTGGTCCACACCATTATCTTCTCCTTTCCCCCCGGCAAACTTGTGTGCGAGGGAACCTTCCTTTCCTTTTTGAGAAAAAGAAAGAAGAGAAAATAAAGATATGGAGCCTTACGGCTCGTTATTGCTTACCGGGGGTAGGCGCTGCACAAAGTGTCAGATAACGCATGCAAAGATAAGTAGAAAGCATGAAATTGACAAGATGTGCGGAGCACATGAGCTTTACTTATGCACGGGGTCTGCGCCCGGCTTTGTACAAAGGATTACATGCAACATCGGCAAGACTTGTACAAAAGGTGGTTGCCGGAAAAGATTCCGGCAACCGCGCCCTACGGGTAAAACTTACGAAGATGCTCAATGTTCCAGGAGTTGCTCACCGGAATGCCATCTTCGGTCTCAAGGCGGACAGCGCCAGGCCTAGTGACTCGTTTCACCCGGTAAGGGCCTTCCCACTTCGGCGTCAACTTGTTGGAATTCTTGGCGGACTGAACGCGCCGAAGAACAAGGTCGCCTTCCTCGAGACTTCTGGCATTAACTTTGCGGCTATGGTAGCGGCGCAAAGCTTGCTGGTATCGAGCAGCTCGTACAGCAGCCTGAAGACGGTCCTCCTCAAGGAGCAGCGCGTCATCTTGTCGCAACTGCTCTTGCTCGAGCTCATCATAAGCGAGCACTCGAGGTGACCCGTATACGAGTTCCGTGGGGAGAACTGCCTCTGCTCCATAGACTAGAGCGAAAGGTGTCTGGCCAGTGGCTCGATTTGGCGTCGTCCTGATCGACCAAAGAACCACCGGCAGCTCCTCAATCCAGTTCCTTCCGCACTTGTACAGCCTGTCGAAAGTCCTGGTCTTGAGCCCGCGCAGCACTTTAGCATTTGCCCTCTCCGCTTGACCGTTGCTTCTCGGATGAGCAACAGAAGCGAAGCAGACCTTGGCGCCAAGATCTTGGACGTACTGCATGAAGGTGCGGCTCGTGAATTGTGTGCCGTTGTCGGTGATGATCCTGTTAGGGATCCCGAAACGGCAAACAATCGACCTGAAGAACTTGACTGCTGACTGTGCTGTCACCTTCCTCACTGGTTCCACTTCCGGCCACTTTGTGAACTTGTCGATTGCAACGTACAAGTACTCAAAGCCCCCGACAGCTCGGGGAAAGGGCCGAGGATGTCGAGCCCCCAGACCGAAAATGGCCAGGATAAAGGGATCGTCTGGAGAGCTTGAGCTGGCTGGTGTATCTGCTTGGAATGGAACTGGCACGCTTCACACTTGGTTACTTGTGCAGTTGCATCCTGGAGGGCTGTCGGCCAAAAGAAACCTTGCCGGAATGCTTTGCCGGCAAGCGCTCTTGAGCCAATGTGGTGACCACATATGCCTCCATGTATCTCTGCCAACAGCTTTTGTCCGTCTTCCCGGTGAATACACTTCAATTTCACACCGTTGAGTCTTCTTCTGTACAGTGTGCTGTCGACAAACTGGTACATACTTGACTGCCGGGCTACTCTTTCCGCTTCTTCTTGCTCTTCGGGAAGTTCTCCTGTCTGAAGGAAAAGGACAATCTGTTGTGCCCATGCTGGAGCTTGCGGCTCGACAACAAGGACTAAAGGCACATTTGCTGCTGCAGGAACATCCGCTTCTACGGCGAGAACCTGCGGCTCAGCGGGAGCTTGATGTTCCCCGGAAAGCTTGCCGGAGCAAAACTTGTCGGGAGCGTCTGCTTCAATGGAACAAACCCTAAGGCTTGCCGGAGCAGACTGCTCCTCAGCACTCTTGGTGTTGATCTTGAGGACCTTCTTGACGGCGGCTTCGGGGAGCTCCGCCGGAAAATAGTCACCAGAAATCAACTTCCTCTTCTTGCTCTGTCCAGTTGATGGTGTTACAGACGGTTGAGTCAACTTGAGCACAAAGATCCCTGGTTCCACAGGTAACTTAAGTGCGGCGCACTTTGACAGGCCATCGGCAATGTCGGTCTGAGCTCTTGGAACATGTTCCATCTGTAGGCCGTCAAAGTGCTCTTCTAGCTTTCTCACTTCATCAATGTAGGCTTCCATCAACGGACTCTGATAATTCTTGTTCACTTGGCGAACGACAAGCTGTGAGTCACCCCTGACAATGAGCTTCTTGATTCCAAGGTCTGTTGCGATCCTGAGACCGGCAAGCAAACCTTCATACTCTGCGGTATTGTTCGTTGCTTGCTCCTTGGGAAAGTGCATCTGGACTACTTACTTGAGGTGCTCTCCGATGGGTGCAACAAGTAGCACGCCCGCACCGGCGCCTTGCAGCGAGAAAGCACCATCAAAGTACATCTGCCACTTTGCTTGCTTCCTTGACGGGGATGCTCGTTTCTGGAATTTCTTCATCTTGTGTTGGCGTCCACTCTGCTATGAACTCTGCCAATGCTCTGCTTTGGATAGTTGAAGTGCTCTCAAACTTGAGGCCAAAGCTTGATAGTTCCAGTGCCCACTCGACAATCCTGCCTGTTGCTTCTGGATTTTGCAGTATCCTCTTCAGCGGAAAATGAGTGACGACTGTGATCTCATGCGCTTGGAAGTAATGGCGCAGCTTTCTCGAGGCCATGAGAAGGCCGAAAAGCAATTTCTGCACACCAGAGTACCTTGACCTAGTAAACTGGGCGCTGCACCATCCTTTTCTGCATCTTCTCACGCTCCTGCGCAGATCCATCTTTGTCGGGACCAGAGCTTGCCGGTGAAGTCCCCTGCTTGTCGCTGGATGCATCTGTCGTGGTTGCTGGCTCATCATCCGCCTCCCTCTCCGCTACTAACGCAGCACTAACCACTTGATTGGTTGCCGCTATATATAGCAGCAACTTCTCTTGTGGCTTAGGTGCGACAAGTGTTGGAGTGGAGGACAGGTATCTCTTTAAGTCCTGCAGCGCAGCCTCCGCTTCCGGAGTCCATTTCATTGGACCTGCCTTTTTCAATATTTTGAAAAATGGCAGGGCGCGCTCAGCAGACCTAGAGATAAACCTGCTGAGAGCAGCTACGCAACCGGCAAGTCTTCGTACATCCTTGATGCGCTTTGGAGCTTCAATCTGCTCAATGGCCTTGATCTTGTCGGGATTGGCTTCAATTCCCCGCTGAGACACGAAGAACCCGAGAAGCTTGCCGGAGGGGACTCCAAACACGCACTTCTCGGGGTTAAGCTTGAGGTTGATCTTGCGCAGATTTGCAAAGGTTTCGTCTAAATCTTGAATCAGAGTCGCCTTGTCCTTGCTCTTGACCACTATGTCATCCATGTAGGCTTCCACATTTCTGTGTATTTGCGGCTCAAAAGCGTCATGGACTACCCTTGCAAATGTTGAACCAGCATTCTTTAAACCGAAAGGCATCCGTACGAAACAGTATGTGCCACATGGGGTGATGAATGCGGTCTTCTCCTCATCCTCTTCTGCCATGAAGATCTGATGGTATCCTGAGTATGCATCAAGAAATGAAAGCAAGTCACATCCGGCCGTGGAGTCAACAATCTGGTCGATGCGCGGCAAGGGAAATGGGTCTTTGGGACAAGCTTTATTGACATCGGTAAAGTCGATACAAAGCCTCCATTTCCCGTTTGCCTTGCGCACGACTACAGGGTTGGCCAACCACGTAGGATGGAGCACTCCTCTGACGAGGCCTACTGCTTCCAATTTCTTGATTTCTTCTGTGATGAATTCTTGGCACTCCACTGCCTGTTTCCTGACTTTCTACTTGACGGGCCGCGCATGAGGACAGACGGCAAGATGGTGCTCGATTACTTTCCTGGGAGCACCGGGGATGTTAGATGGTTGCCATGCAAATACGTCGATGTTCGCCCGCAGGAAAGCAACGATCGCGCTTTCCTATTTAGGGTCGAGAGTGGCACTGATGGTGAAGGTACCACCAGTGCCATCCTCCTTGGCGGACACCTCCTTGGTCTCTGGTGGAGCTGCCATTGTCTTCTTACACTTGCCGGTGGAGCTCGATGGTGCGTCCTCGACGGTAGCGCAGCACTCCGAAGAGGTGCGCTTGCCGGAGTGGGCATCAGAACTCTTGCCGGACTCGGTTTTCTTCTTCGCCCCGGGAGCTTCAACGGCAAGTGAATCGCGATCTGTTGCGGCTGCTGCTTCCCGATAGATCTTTTCAGCGCAGATAAGAGCATCCTTCTTGTCGCCAGGGACAGAGATGACACTTATCGGGCCTGGCATCTTCAGCATGTTGTATGCATAGTGAGAGGCTGCCATGAATTTGGCGAGTGCTGGACGGCCGAGTATCCCATTGTAAGGCAATGGAATGTCAGCAACGTCAAAAGTGACCCTCTCAGTCCTGAAATTTAACTCGCTGCCAAACGTTACCGGCAACGTGATCTTTCCCTTCGGCTTGCTCCTTCCTGGATTGATTCCTTGGAATGTGCCGGTCTCTTCGAGCTCGCTATCAGGGATCTGGAGTTTCTGGAGTACCACGGAGGAGATCAAGTTCAAGCCGGCCCCGCCGTCAACTAGCATCTTAGTGACCTTGAGGTTGCGGATAGTTGGTGAAACCAACATCGGCAAGCACCCGACGCAGTTATGCGATCAGGGTGGTCCTCAATATCAAAGATGATAGGCGTGCTGGACCATTTCAGAGGCCTGCGTGACTCGACGGGTGGTTCTGCCGCATTGACTTCCCGCACCCACTGCTTGAGCTGGCGGTGTGAAGTATGCAGAGAAGCTCCACCGTCAACGCATAGGACCTCTGTGGCTTTTTGGAACTCCTGCTCATCGGTCTCGTCATCATCCATATCTTCATCATCGTCGTCATCTTCATCCTTGTCGCGGCCGCGGGGAGGTCTGTCTCCTTGCCGCTGCTTAGCCTTGCCGCGGCGTCCTCCTCGGCCGGGGCGTTTCTTGCTAGCTCCTCCAGCACCTTCCTGGGCTTTCTCCTTGTCGCGTCACTCGTATTCAGCCTTTTGTTGCTCGACAAGCTGCTCGACCTTCTTGCAGCTCTGGAGGTCATGGCCCTTGGTGCGGTGGATCTTGCAGTACTGATTGTTAGCGCCGTCCTGCTTGTCGGCGACCGCCACAGCCTCCTCGCCGGAGCTACCAGCTTTGGCTTTCTTGGCACCACCTCCGTTGCCGGACTACTCAACGACTAGCACATCTTTGCCTTTTTTCTTCCTATTGTTCCGCCGCCGGTTTTTCTTTGCCGGGGCAGTCTCGTCACTATCAGACCCTCCTGCTCCTATATTCTCTCCGGGAAGTTTCCTTCCTTCCTCAGCACGTGCACACTGGTTGGCCAGGGCATATAGCTCACTGACGTCTCTGATCTTGCACATCGCCATCTCCTCCCGCATCCTGCGGTTTCGCACGTTCTGATGGAACGCACTGATTACCGCGGCAGGGTGGACATCTTGGATGTTGTGCTGTACACGGCTGAATCTTTGAATATACTTGCGCAGGGGCTCTCCTTCCTTCTGGGCGAGCAGATGAAGGTCGCTCTCTTGGCCATGAGGCTTGTGGCCGCCTGTAAAGGCACCGACAAACTGATGGCATAGATCTGCCCAGGAGGATACGGAGTTATTCGGCAAGTGCATGAGCCAGGATCTGACATTGGGCTTGAGCACCAGCGGGAAGTAGTTGGCCAGGATCTTGTCGTCCCGTCCCCCGGCAGCTTGCACCGCGATGGTGTAGATGCTAAGGAACTCCGACGGATGCGACTTGTCGTCGTACTTCTCTGGTACATCTGGCTTGAAATTCTTCGTGCCGGGCCACTGGACTTGCCGCAGCTCACGAGTGAACGCAGGGCAACCTACCGTGTACGGCAAGTTGCCTGGTTCCCCTGGCGCATGCATGTCGACAGAAGGCCCAGCGCGCTGGTCGGATTGACGCCGCGCTTCTCTTTAGCGCTCGATGCGAGTATGAGCATCTTCTTGCTGTCGTTCGTGAAGAACTTGGTGCTGATCGCGACAAGCTCATGGATCTGATGATGCGGTGGAGTCGCTGTCGAGGTGGATCCGGCGAGTCGGCGATCTTGGCCTTCGGGGTGGAGAGTGCATGGTGGTTGCACCCCCACCGGTTTCGTCGCCACCGGCTTGTGCCTGGCAAGTCCTACCGCAGCAGCGACGCACTCGGCTGCCGCGGAGTTTCGCCGTTGGCGAAGCCGATGAGACTCTGAATGGTGGCCCTCCATTGATCGATCTTGTCTTCCGTTGGAGGGTAATACAGGAGCAGTTGAGCTCGCGCCAAAGCTTCTGCTGGAGTGGTGGGTGGCAGTGGCGAACGGTGCGAGGAACGGGATATGCTTGGACTTCTAACTATGTTAGAAGGAGCAGTATCCCGTCCAGGCGACCGTGTCTCGCTCATGCCAGCATGTTGACGTGCATGCTTGTCTTGAGCACCCCAAGATCCACCAGCTCGATCTTGGCCCAACAAACGTATGGCACTGCGAGTACCATGACACTGTCGGGCCTGCGCCTCCTGAGATGGGCGCGGTACATGTACGGACGCCGAGGTCTGCACGGCCTTGTCCTTGGACCTGGCAGCACCGGGAGCTCCCTCGTCGATGTCCGTTCTTCCGTCGGCGTCTACCCCACCACTCGTTTGCTCCGGTGGTGGTGGGATCGACGTGGACGGAACTGCTGCCGCCGAAGTCTTCTTCTTCGGTGGCATGTCGATGAAGAAGATGAAGATCTAGCTCGTGTGAACGCCGGATCAGGTTCACACAACCTCGACGCCCCCTACCTGGCGCGCCAAAGATGTCGGGGAAGCTGATCCTCGAACACCTATGGGGACCGGCGGACCGAGCCCCTTTCGGTTCGGCGGGGGGCAGAGATCGCACGAAGAGCGGATCGAGGCGAAGCACACGAGCAGTTTACCCAGCTTTGGAGCTCTCCGGAGAGATAATACTCCTACTGCTGCTTGTCTAATTGTATTGTGTTCTTGCTCGGGAGCGCTGAGTGCTACAGTACACTCAAGCTGCTAACGAGACCGAGCGTGAGTGTTTTCTGGTTTCGAACTGAACCCCTTCTACGCTGCGCATGGGCCTCCTTTTATACACTCAAGGGGTCTCCGACAGGTGGCAACGTAGACAAGGGCAAAAATGGAAAAGGAATTGCGGTTGGTACAACTACTTGTACAATGTATCCTACCTAACCCTGACGGCAGGGGACAAAGGCATTAAATGCCCGTCTGCGTCGCCCAAATAGTGCAAAAAGGACCGTCAGGGGCGCCACCGTCGCCACGATAGCAGTCTTGTCAGCGTCGCTCGCCACCTCGCACCGCTGGCTGCACAGCCTCTTGCCACGCGCGTCTGGAAAGGCCTCAGGGCGACACGTTGGTGGATGTGCTAGAGCGCGGGTACTGAGTGGTAGCTTGTCGCGGCAAGCGCCTTGCCGCGGATATTGTCTTGTCGCGCCCGGAAGCTTGTCGCTCACCGGGCCTTGCCGGGACGCGTGGCGCGTCGCGGCAAGTTCCTTGCGATGCCTTGGTTGGCCTTCCCGGCAAGCTCCTCTTGCCAGGGCCTTGTCTCCTTGGCTTAAATACTTTGTTCTTGAATGGTTCCAAAGGAACCACGGAGGACCTTGGCGGTCACCCGGCAAGCCTTGCCGCGGGGTGCTGCAACTGCCCGTGCACAAGTTCGGGATACTAGGGTACCCCTACTCTAGTACACCGACACATGTGTTGACACCAGATTTTGGCATGGTCAAAAACACAATTAAGATGGTCTAAAATGCAAAAGTGCTCTAAGTGAGAAAGTTCTGTATTGTAAAAAGGAGAACTTTGATATTTGGGCCATAGCCATCCAATCTCATGTGTAAGGTCGAAGTTGTGTCCAAAGTACTGAGATTTTGTATTCAGAACACTATTCGGCTGATTACGCCCCCAAGAGGCCTCATATGGAAAAAGGATCTTCATGAATTGTGTTCGTCTTGTCGAAACTATCAATTTTGATATAAAATCGTCCCGATCCGAGTTGGTATGCAAAAGTTAGAGCTATCGGAATGCAGCCCTATCAGGAGGCGAAATATGGGGCGTCCCACCAGACACATGTCTGAAGGGTAGCGTAAGCAAGAAGATGTTTTGCGTGACCATTTTGGCTCAGAAAATGGCTTCGAATCAAAAAAAATGTTCAACATGAAAGTTGGTTGTCTCGTCGAAGCGAGTAAATATGCTTTGGGGCGTGTTTTTATTCAAGGTCATTTACTTCCACAAAAAAGACCCGGAAGGTGCAGCGAGTTTGAACCGAACATGTTTTGGAAAGTTTGGACAAAACCAATTCGAATTTGACTAGGGTTTTGGACATGAATCGAAGCCTTTTCCTTGCATGGGAAGTCCAACCGCCTCTTATATACCTAAGATATGACTGTCGATTGAACAACACACAATCAATGAAATCATATATCACTTTGATCTTTTATCTTTTCTCCTTAACCCTAGTTCTTCTTTTTTCTCGTTCTTCGCTCATTCTTGTTGTTGCAGGGCGGTGATCCACGAGGACCTAGGGGCGATTAGGTCGACCTAGGGCAGCCCATAGCCACCGCGCGCCCTGACGGGGACCCTCCCAGGCATGTGGGGTTTCGGGCCTTCAAAAGCGCCTGCTCGATTGGCTGTGTACCGCGCTTCCGGACAGGTCTCCTTCGACGTGAGCTGTGGTGCATCACGCTTGGCATTGGAGGTACAGGGTGATGTGTTCGTATGCAAATAGAAAGTAAATCTGGAAAAAGCCAGATCACCCCATGTATCCGCAACATATTCCAGACTGCCGAAGCAAATTTGGTGTCCGGGGGCGAAGGTATCGATCTGACTCAGATGGCCAGTTGGGCCTGAGTGCAGCACGATGCTGCCAAACGCGAAGAGTTGTCCGGAGACGAAGAAGTCCCCAGATCCGATGCCTTCTTCTATGATCAGACGACCCATTGATCTGTTGTGCGATCCGGCAGCAGAACTCTTAATGAAAGCACCAATGTCAGTGTCAAAACTGGCATACCTCAGGGTAGAGGGTCCCAAGTTGTGGATCTAGGATCGATGGGGAACAGGGGACGTCGAACACAGTGTTTACCCAGGTTCGGGCCCTCTCGAAGAGGTAAAACCCTACGTCCTCCTTGATTGTATTGGATGTATGATATGGTTTACAGACTAGATCTACCTCGAGATCAACATGAGCTAAACCCTAAGGCGATGAGGTGTTGAATGTAGCTCTAGCCCTAAAGACTAAGAACCCTCGATTTATATAGACACTTTTAGGGTTAGGGTTACCGGAGCTAGACTAGAATAAGGGTTTAAAGAGATCCCCCGCCTTCTTGACTTGGAGGGCATACCACGGCTTCATAGATCTCCTGTCACTACATGGCTTCACTAGTCCAGCCCATGTACAATGGGACATCGCCCCGAGGACCCCTTAGTCCATGACTCCCTCGGCAGCCCAAGTGTCCACAAGACACCAGGGCGCACCTGCCCCACCTGGTGTGCCCTGGTGGGTGCTGTGCCCCTCGGGCACCTTCCCGACTCTGTTTTCCTTCCGTATACTTGTTTCCCAAGATAATAAATTCTTTATATATGCTCCCGGATGTATTGACTACCGCAACACAGAGAAATCCTCTATTCTTGTTTCGTGTTGTTTTTTTAACAAATAGATAGCCATGGCTGCCCCAAGCTCCTCCAAAGACAGGTTCTTTGAGAAGGTCATTAACCCCTACCTACCGGAGGTGTTGAAGCACCCTCAAGCCATTGAATGCATGAGGAGGTGCTCCACATCCGGGACGTTCAAGGCCATAAGGGGACAAGAAACACGGAGGCCGGGCTCGAGGCACTGGAGCAGGAGATCTTCAAGTGTCAAGGGATGGTGGAGCCTGGACTCAGTGCCAATCACCTCATGATCACGGAATTCACACGTGACCACAAGGTGGATGGCCGGTCTATGAAGGACATCGTCTTCACATTCAACGAGCAAATCAATTTTCTGCAAATCCAAATATATGATCTTGAAAATAAAGTTTTCGAGTATGAAGCAAGATTTAAAAGTATGAGTTTAGCTACCAGTTGCAGGACTCAAGGGACTCGTGCATCCTCTTATGATGGTGAACCGCTACCATGGAAGCCGGAGGACAAGCCTGCTACTACCTCATCCCCATCATCATCACCAAAAGAGACTTGAGTACATGGGTATGGGCACTCCCCTTGTCTTGTGCCAAGCTTGGGGGAGATGCCCTGGTATCATATCACCATCACTTTTATTACCTTTACCTATCTTAGTTTGATCCTTAGCTATTTCGTGATTTAGTTGAATAAAAGCTTAGTATGATCTATTTTTGAGTGCTAGTTTCGTGATCTATCTATCTATGTAATCGAGTGAGAGTTATATAATAAAGTTTAATTTAAGTTTTTTGCTTCTTTATTTTTATGTTCCAATCAAAATAAAAGGAAATAATGAAAAACATCATATGCTAATCTTATGGTAAGTAATGACATCACATAAGGAAAAGTATAAGTGGTAAAATTTATTGAAAGTTGACAGACATAGCATTGGCAATGATGCAACTCATGAAAGAATTAATAAGGGAAGAGAAGATTCACATGCAAATATACTATCTTGGACATCATTTATGATTTTGAGCCCCTATTAAATATTTTATGCCAAATTGTTGATGTTGGACAAGGAAGACAACATAATGATTTATGTTTGTTCATATTCACATAGAAGTTATATTGTCATAGATCCTTCAACATCTGGTGCTTGCTCAATACCTTTGCTAGCCAAATATCCGCACTCAGTAGAGATACTACTTGTGCATCCAAAACCCTTAAGCCTAAATCCATGTTTTGAGAGTCCACCATACCTACCTATGGATTGAGTAAAATCCTTCAAGTAAGTTGTCATCGGTGCAATAAGGGCAATAAAAATTGCTTGTAAATGTGTTTGATCTTTTAGTGTAAGAGAAAATAAGCGTTGTACGAACTTGTGATGGCAAAGTAATAAAAGTGACAGACTGCATAATAAAGGTTGCTATCATAAGGGAAAATATGGGAAATATAACGTAACATTCTTTTGTATTAAGAGGTTGTGCATACAAAACCAAAAATCGCATGACAACCTCTACTTCCCTTCATGAAGGGCCTATCTTTTATTTCCATGTTTTTACTTTTTATGCAAGACTCAAAGTATTCTCCTCTATTCCTTTTTATTTTCACTTTTGCAAGCACCATGTGGTGGGGAAAGATCCGGGCACATATGTCTAGTTGGATATGAGTGAGCATGAGTTATTATTGTTGACATCACCCTTGAGTTGAATAAGTTGGGAGGCAAAACTATAAGCCCATATCTTTCTATGTGTCTGGTTGAAACTTTTTGCTCAGATGTATGTTGTGAGTGTTAGCAATCATAGAAGATTAAATGATGGTCAAGTATGTGGACTTACCAAAAGGCTCTGATATGAGACCCTTCCAAAATATGTTGAATTGTAGTTGCAAAGTTGACTAAGAACATAGTTTGTTGGTTCTCAATAAAGTTTATGCTTTTTACTTTGATGTTGTGATGAATTGTTACTTGTTCATGAGAAGTTATATGATAAAGTTTGTTGATGTTATAATAATGAGCATGAAGCTACTATGTCTGTATTTTGTTTTTATCGACACCTCTCTCTTTAAACATGTGGTCATGATTTTTGATATCGGCTTTCGCTTGAGGACAAGCGAGGTATAAGTTTGGGGGAGTGATGTCCCACAACTGTATGGGGTCAATTGTATCCTTTTCGATAAGTAAAAGTGTCGAACCCAACGAGGAGCAGAATAAAATGGCAAGTGGTTTTCAGCAAGGTAATGTCTGCAAGTGCTAAAATTGTAAGTAGCGGAGTAGTAAGTGCAACAAGGTAGCCCAATCCTTTTGAGGCAAAGGACAGGTCATAATGTTCTCTTATGATTCTTGAGGGTACACGGGAATTTCATCTAGTCACTTACATCATGTTGGCTTAATTCATGTTCGCTACTTTGATAATTTGATATGTGGGTGGACCGGTGCTTAGGTGATGTTCTTACTTGAACAAACCTCCTACTTATGATTAACCCTCTCGCAAGCATCCGCAACTATGAGAAAAGTATTAAGAATAAATTCTAACCATAGCATTAAACTTTTAGATCCAATCGGTCCTTTACGGAATAGCACATAAACTAGGGTTTAATCTTTTGTCACTGTTGGGGATATAACTACTGATTGTAAACCGCCCAGGAGGGGCCGGTTCACCTTCAACTATATTGAAGCCCACGAAGACCCAGAAGATGGTGCTTTACTAATGAAGCTTAGAGGCCCAGAGCCCAAGGGCGGATTAGGGCCCATGGTGGTAAACCGCCATGGTTATGTAACTTGTATTGTAAGTTAGGAAAGGAAAGACCGAACCGAACACTTGTATGAGTCGGCCTCGGGACTCTGTAGACCAGCCGGGCGTCAACCTATGTATATAAAGGGACGACCCGACGGCGGTTCAGGGAGAAGAAACACAACTCGAGACCCAGGCAAAGCGTATTTGCTCCCTAGTCATCGAAATCCAATCAATTCCAGGCAGTTGGCGCCCACCGTGGGGCTATCGCACGATGGTTTCGAGTTCTTGAAGGGCAGATCTAAAGGACTCAAAGGGTATGTTGTTGGTCGGATAACCAAGAGTCATCGCGACAAGCTCTACATCAACGACGAAGGATGGGGCCCCGAGGCCGGTTCAATCGAGTATGGGTACCGGGTCCCCTTTGGCAGAATTCATGTGTTCATCGGCAAGATCGGCGAACCGGGCCCTGAGCCGGACATCGGCACTGACCTCGTCGAGACGGCTCAGCGTGCAAGTCCTGCCCGGGTTAAGCCCGCCATGAAGCGTGCGTTTGTAGGATGTGTCCATGGGATCGGATCTGAACCGGTGTCTGAAGGCAAGACGGCCATTTATTTCGATGGCGAGTCATCCACTGGTGAAACCGAGACCCTGTACCAAATTCATGATGGTGTGTTCGAAGGATATTCCAATGGCAGCAGTATTCCGGACCTCCTTGAACTGCCAAGTCGGGTTGTTGTTTTCATGGCCGGAACACAGCCCACTTTGCAGTCTTCATCTACAGCAGCAATGAATTCCGGATCAGCGGCCGCGGCAGGAGGCCCGGTGCGCCGACCGGCTCAAGTTCTCTCCGGTTTGATGGATGCCTGGGTGACCTTGTTGACCACGGCAGTTACCCCGGTGACGCAGGACCAGCACAATGCGGACATTGCGAGGCTGAAGGACCAGATAACACAGGCTAAGGAGGACCTGGCAGCTGAAGATGCTAGGATGGCTGAAGAAGGGGCCGCTTTGGATGCCCAGTCACAGCAGATACAGGCCCAGAATTACCAGCTCATGTTGGATCAGAATGCATCAAATGATGTAATGCGGAGGAAGTATCGATCACGTATGCCACCAGTCTTCGAGGGAGTAAATCTCTTCAATACGCCGGGGGCTGGGCCGAGTAATTCGGTAGCTGCAAACCGGACCGACGCGCCAAGGGCAGTGCTGGATCAACCATGGACGATGGAACCACCTCGATGAACGGATAACCCGCTGCAATACGTGTCAACACCACCGGGTCACTTTTCGAGCCCTTTGGATAACATGATTGATGCAGCATCTCGCCTGGCAGCTATTCCAATGGAGGGCGATTCACTGGCAGGGGTTGAGACGCGCCAGGCCAGGGATCTTCTTCAAACCGCCGTGGTGAGGCAGCAGGCTTATTCCTATAGCCGAGATAGAATTCATTCGACCCCCACCCGAGAAAAAGATATAGTAGGCACATGGATGAACCGGAAGTGTCTAGCAGTGCGCGGTGCCGTAATGTCCCCCAAGGACCCAATTCGGCGCACGATGAGGTAAATGCTCAGGACGTGGTGGATAATGGCAGAGCACGAAGGGAGGCCACTTTGGCGGCACAATATGCGGGTCATTATCAACCCGCCCCGGTTCAGCCAGCAGCGTTAGTACACCGAGGCACCGGGCCCCCCTTCAGTTCCTCGGGAGTACTGTGTCTCATTCCGGCTCTCCGTAATGTGCGACTGCCCAAGGATTTCAAGGGTCCACATAAGGTGCCTAATTACACTGCTGATCAGCCACCTGAGGCGTGGGTGGACTGTTATGAGATGGCAATGGAGATGCTGGATGTGGATGAAGCGGCCTGTGCAAAGTACTTCACGATGATGTTGGAAGGGCCAGCCCGTACTTGGTTGAAAAACTTACCAGCCAACTCCGTCGAGTCATGGGACCAGTTGAAGGCCCGGTTTATAGCCAATTTCAAAGATACGTGCAAACAGCCTATGTCCATTGTGGATCTGGATGCCTGTGTTCAAGGGGAGAACGAGTCAACAACTCATTGGGTGCGCCGGGTTTCAGAGGTTTTGCACTCGTCGGACCGGATTAACGCTGGCCAGGCGATCATAATGTTGGAGCGTAATTGCCGGTTTAAGTCTCTGAAGATGAAGTTGGGACGGCTTAAGTGCCATTGCAATGACATGGGAACCCTTATGGCAGACTTGGTGAAGTATGCCGATTCTGATAATACCAAGGATCCCAATTCTGACGAGGAGAAACCGGAGAAGGGAAAGAAGAGCGGTGGTGCAAAGGGACAGCAGCACAACCAAGGGGGCCGTGGGAATAATGGTAAGCGCAAAGCAGATAATTCAGATTTTATGGCTAACGCTAATGTGCAGCGTCATAAAGGTAAACCGGCCCAACGCGGTGGCGGGATGAATTTGGAGCGTTTGTTAAACCAGCCCTGCCCAAAGCACGGGACCAAGGAGGTTCCAGCAACCCATCTTTGGAAGGATTGTCACATTATGAAAGAGTTCAAAAACTCTGATCTATTCTAGTATGATCAGGGCCCATCGGGCGGTTCAGGTCCAGGTTTTCATGGTGGCCGCGGTTCAAACTCTGGATTTCAGAATAATCAGGGCAATCAGAACAACCAAGGTGGTAATAACCAACAGAATAATCAAGGGAATCAGCAGCAGTCAGGGTATCAAAGTCACCCAAAGCAGTTGAATGGTGGGCAGTATCATGTGTTCACTACTTGTTTGTGCAAGCGTGACCAGAAGCTTCACAAGAGAGCAGTTAATGCTGTTGAGCCGGCGGTGCCATGTTACTTGCGGTGGTCCGAGCAGCCCATTGTGTGGAGCAGAGAGGATCATCCGCCCCGGGTTGACAACCCGGGTCACCTGGCTTTAGTGGTGGCACCTCAGGTGGTTGGTTATAAATTCACCAAAGTGCTTATGGATGGAGGGAGCAGTATCAACATTCTGTATTATGAGACCTTCCGTCGTATGGGGTTGACAGACAAGAGTCTTAAACCGTCAAACACCATTTTTCATGGTGTAGTACCAGCTAAATCGGCATATCCTGTTGGTAAGATCACTTTGGAGGTTGTGTTTGGTGATAAGCATGACTCCCGGTCTGAAACATTGACCTTTGAAGTAGTGAGGATCCAGAGCCCGTACCACGCACTGTTTGGACGGCCGGCTTATGCAAAGTTCATGGCAAGGCCCTATTATATTTCTTTGCAGCTCAAAATGCCGGGTCATAAGGGGACCATCACAATTCACGGAAGTCGTAAGATTGCTTTAGATTGCGAGGAAGGTGATGCGTCTTATGCTGAGTCGGTTTGTGCTACAGAGGAGTAGAAACACTACAGGGACAATGTTGATCCGGTAGACATGACCCCTCTGAAGAAGCCCACCACTGAGCATGACCCGAGCCTGAAATTCAAACCGGCTAATGAGACTAAACTTGTTGATTTTGTTCCTGGCGATTCATCCAAACAGTTTAGCATCAGCACAAATCTGGATCCGAAATAGGAAAGTGCGCTCATCGAGTTCATCCATGAGAACCGGGACATTTTCGCATGGAAGCCTTCTGACATGCCAGGTGTACCGATGGAACTCGCTGAGCACACTCTCAATATTGATCCCAAGTTTAAACCGGTCAAACAGTTTCTTCGCCGCTTTAACGAGGAGAGACGCAAGGCAATCGGTGAGGAGGTAGCCCGGCTGTTGGCTGCTAGTTTTATCATTGAAGTGTTTCACCCTGAGTGGTTGGCTAATCCGGTGCTAGTTCTTAAGAAAAACGGCACTTGTCGCATGTGTGTGGACTACACAGATTTGAACAAAGCTTGTCCGGCTGATCCTTTTGCTCTCCCACGTACTGATCAGATCATTGATGCAACGGCGGGTTGTGAGCGTTTGAGTTCCTCGGATGCTTATTCAGGTTATCATCAGATCAAAATGGCAGTTAAGGACCAGGAGAAGACCGCCTTCATTACTCCCTTTGGAGCCGTCTGCTATGTTTCTATGCCCTTTGGGCTCACACTACTAGGAAAAGGGCTATAGATGGGATGGACACTAATGGCGCACTGTACATGTGGTGCGCCATTACTAAATACTAATGGCGCACCATGTGTTGGTGCGCCATTAGTGTGCAAATACTAATGGCGCACCACATCCCACGGTGCACCATTAGTAAAAAAATATCTTATTCAAAACTACTAATGGCGCACCATGGGTGTGGTGCGCCATTACTAGTTGACATAGTAATGGCGCACCACACCCACCGTACGCCATTAGTAGTTTTGAAAAAAAAATAAAAAAAATAAAAAAAATTGTTAGTAATGGCGCACCTGTGGACAGTGCGCCATTACTAGTTAAAAAACTAGAAATGGCGCACTGTCCATAGGTGCGCCATTACCAAGTTTTTTTCAAAAAAATCATTTTTTTTCTTTTTTTCTTTTCAAAACTAGTAATGGCGCACCGTGGGTGTGGTGCGTCATTACTAGTTTAACTAGTAATGGTGCACCACCCCATGGTGCGCCATTACTAACATGTCCCAAAAGTTCCCGAATGCACCCCCCCCCCCGCCCCCCCCCCCCCCCGTGGACCGCCTTTTCAGTTTAAAAAAAAGAAAATAATAAAAATGTCAAAAAAATAAAATAAAATAAAATAAGTTTCCCATGTGATATGTGGTCTAGTTGTTGGGAAAATTTACAAATATGAATTTCGACTTTATTTGCAAAATCTCTCTGGAAATTTGTAAAATGGCCATAACTTTTGCATACGAACTCAGATTAAAAAGTTTTTTATATGAAAAATCATCTACTCGAAAAGTTACATCCGAATTTTCAAAATCCCCAAAAACCTAACAGAATAAAAGTTATTGGGCTTTCAAGATCTAGAGGCAAAAAAATTCAAAAAATTTCAAACTTACTAGTGGCGCACCATGGATGTGGTGCGCCACTAGTAATAGAAAAAAATTGGTTTTGAATTTTTTTTAATTGTTTTTCAAAATATGATACGTAATATGACCGGGAAGTTTGAAATATTTTTCAAAATTTCATCATAGTCATGAACATGAACAAAGTCCTAGACATCAACAAGGTATAATAGGATTGATATCCTAGATATATCAACAAGTGCCTGTGAAGTGAGCTGTTGCTGGGGTTGGATAGAACTCTGAAGTTAAGCGTGCTTGGGCTGGAGTAGTGTGAGGATGGGTGACCTTTCGGGAAGTTTGACCACGGAGTGCAATTTGACCTGAGTTTAAGCATATTGACCTGATATTAAGCCATAGTGACCTGAGATTAAGAAAAAATTGAAAAAAAATAAATTTTTTAAAAAAATTCTGAAAAAAATTGAAAAAAATATGTTACTAATGGCGCACTTCTATGTGGTGCGCCATTAGTATACCAGATACTAATGGCGCACCGTGGGCTATACTAATGGCGCACTGCGTGGTGCGCCATTAGTAAAAAATACTAATGGCGTGATAGTAATGGCGCACCGGTAGTGCGCCATTAGTAGGCAAAACCGGTGCGCCATTACTAGGCTTTTTTCTAGTAGTGTCAAGAGTGCCTAGGCAACTTATCAGCGCTGTGTGCAAAATTGTCTTCACACTCAGATTGGGCGCAATGTTCATGCCTACGTTGATGACATTGTAGTAAAATTCAGGAAGAAGGAGACATTGATAGATGATCTCAAGGAGACCTTTGACAATCTGCGTGTTTACAAGATGATGCTCAATCCGGACAAGTGTGTTTTCGCTGTTCCGGCAGGCAAGCTTCTAGGTTTTTTGGTGTCCAACAGAGGCATTGAGGCTAATCCGGAGAAGATCAAAGCGATTGCATCTTTGGCTAAACCGGCGTGCACTAATGATGTTCAGCGTCTGGCAGGACGAATTGCAGCCTTAAGCCGGTTTATCAGCCGCTTGGGAGAGAAGGCGATCCCTCTATATCGGATGTTGAAGAATACAAACACCTTTGTCTGGAGTGATGCGGCTAATGCGGCATTTGAAGACTTGAAGCGGCAATTGGCTGAACCGCCAGTCCTTGCTGCTCCGGTTGACAAAGAACCCTTGTTATTGTATGTGGCTGCTAATGCACATGCTGTCAGTGTGGCGATTGTGGTAGAGCGCAAGGAGGCTGGCAAAGAATATCCGATTCAACGGCTGGTTTACTATATCAGTGAGGTGCTCATCGAGTCAAAGCAACGATATCCGCATTGGCAGAAGTTGGTATATGGGGTTTTTATGGCGAGTCGGAATCTCAAACAATACTTTCAATGCCATCATGTAGGACCTTGAAGTATGTCTAGAGGGGGGGGGTGATTAGACTACTTGACCTACTAAAAATTTAAACTTTTCCTAATTTTAGTCTTTGGCAGATTTTAGCTATTCTAGCACAAGTCAAGCAATCTTCACACAATTCAAGCAAGCATGCAAAGAGTACATGGGCAGCGGAAAGTAAAGCATGCAACTTGGAAGAATGTAAAGGGGAAGGTTTTGGAGAATTCAAATGCAATTGGGGACCCGGATGTTTTTGTCGTGGTTCCGATAGGTGGTGCTATCGTACATCCACGTTGATGGAGACTTCAACCCACGAAGGGTAATGGTTGCGCCAGTCCACGGAGGGCTCCACCCAAGAAGCGTCCACGAAGAAGCAACCTTGTATATCCCACCATGGCCGTCGCCCACGAAGGACTTGCCTCACTAGCGGTAGATCTTCATGAAGTAGGCGATCTCCTTGCCCTTACAAACTCCTTGGTTCAACTCCACAATCTTGTCGGAGGCTCCCAAGTGACACCTAGCCAATCTAGGAGACACCACTCTCCAAGAAGTAACAAATGGTGCGTTGATGATGAACTCCTTGCTCTTGTGCTTCAAATGATAGTCTCCCCAACACTCAACTCTCTCTCATAGGATTTGGATTTGGTGGAAAGAAGATTTGAGTGGAAAGCAACTTGGGGAAGGCTAGAGATCAAGATTCATATGGTAGGAATGGAATATCTTGGCCTCAACACATGAGTAGGTGGTTCTCTCTTAAAAATGGTAATTTGGAAGTGTTGGTTTGTTCTGATGGCTCTCTCCATGAATGAAGAGGAGGTGGAGGGGTATATATAGCCTCCACACAAAATCTAACCGTTACACACAATTTACCAATCTCGGTGGGACCGAATTGAGAAACTCGGTCAGACCAATTTAGTAAACCTAGTGACCGGTAGGGTTTTCGGTGGGACCGACATGCAACTCGGTAGGACCGATATGGTTAGGGTTAGGGCATAACTAATCTCGGTGAGACCGATTACACAAACTCGGTGAGACCGATTTTGGTAATAAGCTAACTAGAGAGTTGGTCAGGTAAAGTCGGTGGGACCGATTCTCTCATTTCGGTGAGACCGAAATGTTACAAAAAGGAAACAGAGAGTTTACATTGCAATCTCGGTGGGACCGATCGCTCACTTCGGTTAGACCAAAATGTTACGAAGGGAAACAGAGAGATTACAATCCCATCTCGGTGAAACCGATTTGCCTAGGGTTTGTGGCAGTGGCTATGACATCTAAACTCGGTGGCGCTGGATGGAAAGAATTGGTGGGGCCGAGTTTGACTTTTGGTTTGGGTCATATGTGGATATGAGAAAGTAGTTGAGGGTTTTTGGAGCATATCACTAAGCACTATGGAGCAAGAAACTCATTAAGCAACACCTCATCCCTCCTTGATAGTATTGGCTTTTCCTATAGACTCAATGTGATCTTTGATCACTAAAATATAAAATGCAGAGTCTTGAGCTTTTGAGCTTGAGCCAATCCTTTTATCCTTAGTATTTTGAGGGATCCACTTTCCTCATCCATGCCATGCCATTCATTGAGCTTTCCTGAAATATTTGTCTTGGAATAGTATTAGCCCAATGAGCTATATGTTGTTAGGAATTACCAAAACAACCTAGTGATAGTTGCACTTTCAATCTCCCCCTTTTTGGTAATTGATGACAACATATAGATCAAAGCTTCGACAAATGATAATAAGATTGAAAGACATCGTCGCTTTGAGAAGTATGTGATAAGCAAGAGCTCCCCCTAAATTTGTGCATAGATTTAAGATTTGATTTGGACTGCAAATGCAGAAGGAATTTGGCTCATGGGTTACTCTTTCATGTCACATACATCTTGGTGGAGCGATCAAAATAATAAAGATTGAATATGTGCACTCATCACCAAGCAAAGTGAATGATCATATAGAGATAAATGGGATAATGTCATCCAACAAGCATAAGTGTAGCTTATGATCAAACACATGATCATGAATGTCTCACACAGGCAATAACGTAGTATCTAAAGCAAGCAAAAGCAAATAAAGTTCAACCACCAAAAACAAGAGAGAACAAAAGCAAACTCTCTCTCTCGAAGAATATGATCTATACATGTTTCTCCCCCTTTGGCAACAAGTTACCAAAAAGTTCATAGAAAATGCATAGTGCTAGATCGACTCTCAGGCTTGGTCTTGGTGAGGTGGTGTAGAGATGGCTCCTCAGACGAAGGCTTCTGTTGATGTGGATGGAGCTGGAGGTGTAGGTGCTGGATGGTTGCGCTGGAGCTGTAGGGCCTGTAGCTGGTGCAGAGGAAGTGGCTCTGGTGTCTGACACTGGCACTGCAGCTGATCTATGAGCTCGAGGCACTCTGGCAAATGCATATGTGGTTGTCCTGCCCTTCCTCTACTGCATGTCATCCTAAAGCTGCTCAACAACAGATTGGATCTCAGTTACTTTGACGTCCAAGTCATAGAACTTCTGCTCCATGATCCTCTCCAGGCTCTCCTGGTTTTGAGTCAAGGTGGCCAGTCCTTTCTCAATCCTCAGAGTGGATGCAATCAAGTAGCCTAGTTGATCTTGTTTGTTCTTTAAAAAGTACTGAGATGCCTCTTCCATGGTTGGCATCTTTGTAGCTTTCTCTGTCCTGGCCTTCTCCTTCTTCTCCTGTGCTTGCACTGAAGATGGTTCATCCTCATTCATCACAACTTCATTATCCTCAAAGTCTGGATAGATAGGAAAATGTTCCTTATCCAACTAATATGTGCATGTGCCCATCTTCAAGTTGATCAACTCCTGGATTTGTGGGGCATACCCACAGCTTCTCTTCTGGTCTGCTGCTGTCCTCTTGATAGTCTCAACTATGAGGCTCATGACCTTGAACTTCTGAGGCACATCAAATATGTGAAGCAAGTTGCTAGCATGGCCTCTGATCATGTTGTGGTCACCTGACTTGGGCAAGAGTGTGTGCCTGAGGATCCAGTTGATTGTTGGCAGTCCTGACAGAAGATAGTGTACAGATCCAAACTGATGAGTCTCAAGAGCTTTATCTGGGATCTCCTTGTACATGTGTGCCATGGAATTGTGATCCTTCTTCTTCTTGGCATAGACATCCAAGTCATCTTCACTCTCCTTAGGGGCATTGATCAAATTTGGCCATTCCTCAATAGTTGATTGGTACCTTGTACCATCGGACATCCACACTATCCTGCCATCTGGATAAAATTGTGCTGTGGAGTAGAATTGCATTATGAGCTCGTCATTCCACTTTGTGAGCTTCTGTCCCACAAAGTCTGCAACTCCACAAGCACTGAAGCTGTCATACACTCCAGGATAGTGTTCCTCATTCTCCTTGATAAATTTCCAATCCACCCACCTCATGTCACAAACAATAGGCTTTTTGTCTAACAACACAGTCTCATAGAAATCCTGATGTTCCTTAGTGTGGAACCTGTAGTCCACAGCAGTCCTTCTCCTGATTGCATATGGATCAGACAACCTCCACTGTCTGAGCCGTGCATCCTTCCTCGTCTTCATGTTCTCAGCCACTGGATGAGCATCATTGTGGTCTGGAGACTTAGGCTTCAGCTTCCTCAGAACTTGTCCTTCCACTTCTTTAGCAACAACTTTAGGCATTGGGGCCTTCTTCTTCTCAGCAGCTGGTATGCTCCTGGTATTCCTCTTAGGTGCTGTCTTTGGCTTGGAGTGCTCCTGATGCCATCATCTGAAGTTCTAGAGGGACTAGTGCCCTCACTCATGTGAATCTGCGCTTCTGACTTGTTCTGGCTATCACTTTGATCTGACATAGTACAAACACTGACTGCTGACCCTGTGAATTGTTATAGATGAGATAGAATGGATGAGCATCGGAAAATACAGAGGTTTTTCCAAAAGACTGACTCAAAATATTAGTTTTAGTTTTCCACAGAAAGCATTTCGGATCAACCAATTTGCAAACTCGGTGATACCGAAGAAGCTTTTCGAACCTAAACTAGTGAACTCGGTCAGACCGAGTCATAGTTCGGTGGTACCGAGACTGCTAGGGTTTCACAGAGTCCTGAACTCGGTCACACCGATTTGCAAATCTCGGTCAGACCAAGAATCACTTGTGCAATGGCCTTAGCCTAATCGATGGAACCGAGTTCTACAACTCGGTGGGTCCGAGATGGTTTCAGCGGAAACCTAACCCTAAATTTCCAAATCACATCTATTCGAACGATTGTTTTGAGTGGATAGAGTCGTTTCGATCGTGGCAAGAATCATTATGAACACAATGTGCTAGGAATTGGACGGGGATAGCACTATGATCGAGTCCATACCCTAGCTTGGAGATGAACTCACTACGGCGGCAACAACGGGGTTGAATTCCGTTGACGGCGGCGGAGACCAGCGACAGGAGGCGGCTGGCAACAAAGTCGACGATCCGGAGACCCAGGTGGCAGAGCGAGCTATGTGCGGGCGAAGGGGTTTGGAGAAAGTTTTCCAAATTTTTGCCCGTGAGTATATATAGACCGACCCTGTCGGTGTGACCGAGTGGAACAACTCGGTGGCACCGAGATGCATAACTGTTGACAGTTACAGCAACTCGGTGAGACCGAAAAGTTCAAATCGGTTGCACCGAGATTGAAAACCTAGATCGACTGAGTGATCTCGGTATGACCGAAATGGAAGAATCGGTCACACCGAAACGCACAAAGAAGTTTTGGAAGTTTAAGTCCATGACGAATCGGGGACTCCAAGTGCTCCTCACACAGAGTGATTCGAATCTGACTTGATCAAATTTTGTGATGTAGCATGAATAGAGTTTGAGACAAGAAAAGCATAGATAGCTAAAGAAGGTTCTTAGGCATTCTTGTTCATCCACTTGGCAAAAAGAAGAAGAAACCAAACAATCAAAGCAACAAGTGTATGTCCTCGAATGAGTTAAATATGCAACCAACATGCTCACACAATAAAATGGCAAATGAAATATGTGGCAAAGCATGCACAACCAATTCTAGCATCTATCAAACAATTGGCGATGACTAGGTCATCTATATATGAGTATATTGACTTAGGAGTCAAATGAGAACATTTGATCATAGGTCATACTCATCGTTTAAGCTCAAGTGGGGTTACCAATTTTACATAATGCATTGATGTGTTCACACCATTAGAGTTGCTTTGACTCAATTCTTAGAGTTAAGCTCCCCCTAGATGTGAGATCCCCCCTTAGAGGGATGAACTAACCTTGGGTTTTGTCGATGATGACTTCATGTAGGTGTTGAAGATGTGGATGCTCAATGTTGATGAATATCATTTGGAGCAATCCTTTGGAGTGAGTTGCACTTTCAATACCTACACGGGTTAGTCCCACAAGGAACAAACAAGGATATCCATAGACATAGAGTGATGCACACACAAGATGATGTCCATGAAAGCATTTGGTTACCTTGTTCCTTGTCTTACCAACAAGAGGGTTTGTGACTCCTTGAACTAGTGCAAGATGTGGAAGTTGATTGCACTTGTCCTTGCCAAAATGATATGAGTGAAGAATGTTGGCGGAGTCACCCTCAAGAACTCTCTAGTTCATCTTCTTCGGGATCCACATCATCTTGATGGGAATCCTTGGAGTTTTAGTCGTACTTGATGAAGTAGAACTTGACATAGTCATGGGAACCCACTTGACCAAGGCCTTAGGAGCTTCTTCAAATGCATCAATCTCCTCTTGAAGCTTGTCTTTGCCTTTCTGCTTGTGGTCTTGTGGTGGAAGATCATCTTGAGCTTGTGTTCCCTTGAAGGAAGTAGGATCATACTTCTCTTGTTGAGGAACAAACTTCGTCTTGGGATATTGATCTTCTTCCCACTCAACTCCATTGGCATTGAACTTTCATTCAAAACCAACACCTTGGTTCTTCCGGTGCCTTGCTTGCTTGCGTACAATTTCCTCAAATTGCTTACTCCCGGCAAGGCTCTTGTAAACATCTTTCTCTATAATTCCCTTCAATAAGCTATTTTCTTGCTGAAGTGTAACTTGGCTAAGAGAATCATTAGTGGAATCAAGAGAACTACTAGAAGCAACAATATTAGAATTAGCATGATGATTGTTACTACTAGAGGAATAATCCTTCTTGTTTTTGTTACTAGACTTGACTTGAGGCATGTAAGTAGATAAGAGTAAACGCTTGGCAATGTAAGAAGAACTTTTCTTGTGAAGATCATCATTGATTGCCTTTAAGAACTCATGCTCTTGCTCAAGGTTGAGCTTTTCAAAGCGTAACTTCTCATGAGCAATTAAAAGTTCTCGATGATCTTCAAAGATAGTTTCATGAGCTAACTTAAGAGTGTTTAGTTCTTTAGTCAGAAGCTCAATCTTCTCCTTATTATTGTCATTCATTTTATCTTGATTAGCATGATTAATTGACGTTTCATCATAGTATTCATCACTAGAGTTGTCAACAAGTAAATCATCATCACCTAACAAGTCATCTTCATCACTATTGATATCAACATACTCGGGGTGTGTTACCTTAGGGCCTTTAGCCATGAAGCATCTTCCAAGTCCTTCATTTGGTGAATCAAATATGTCGTAGGAGTTGGTTGACACAAGTGCTAGACCGGCAACACCTTCATCTTGAGTATGTTCGGAGTCGGAGTGATAACTTCTCTCGGAGTGATGTTTAGAGTTGGAACCGGATACCCATTCACCAACATGAGCTTGATGTCTTTGTTTTGTGTAGCTCCTTGATGACTTGTCCTTCCTTTCCGAATCCTTGCTTCTCCGGGATGTTCTTCGTTCATAACGATCATCTCTACTCCTTCTCTCTCTTGGCGCTGATTCTACTCTTCTACTTCTTCTCTTGGGAGAATCTTCTCTTCTTTTGTAGGGTGTCGTACACTCATTGGAATAGTGTCCGGGTCTCCCACAATCGTAGCAATTGCGCTCTCGACTAGAAGATCTTTTGTCATTGTAGGACCTTGACTTAGAGCTTCTTTCTTTGCTTCTACTCTTGTAGAATTTGTTGAAGTTCTTCACCATTAAGCTCAACTCTTCATTGAAGGTTTGTTTCTCACTTGATGATGTAGGGGCTTCACATGAGGCTTTGTAAGCACCACTTGACTTGTTGTGAAGTTCCTCCTTATCCTTGAGTGACATTCCATGAGCAACAATTCTTCCAATGACTTCCGTTGGCTTGAGATTCTTGTAATTTGGCATCATTTGGATCAATGTGAACACGGTATCATATTTTGCATCCAATGCTCTTAGGATCTTCTTGATGATGAATCTGTCGGTCATCTCTTCACTTCCTAAGCCCGCAATCTCATTTGTGATAAGAGCAAGCCAAGAGTACATTTCAGCGACACCTTCACCATCCTTCATTTTAAACTTGTCAAGTTGACTTTGGAGCACATCCAATTTGGATTCCTTGACGGAGTCGGTACCTTCATGCATATCAATCAAAGTATCCCAAATTTCCTTTGCATTCTCAAGACGGCTGATTCTGTTGAATTCTTTGGGGCACAATTCGTTGAAGAGGATATCACAAGCTTGAGCGTTGTATTGCAGCATCTTCAACGCATCTGCGCTAGCTTCACGGTTCAGTTCTCTCCCATCAAAGAATTCACCTTGCAAGCCAATACACACAATAGCCCAAACGGCCGGGTTATCTCCGAGAATATGCATTTTCATCTTATGCTTCCAACTAGCAAAATTAGTACCATCAAAGTCAGGACCTCTATGGTGATAATTTCCCTCGCTAGACGCCATACTCTCCTAGGTTGTGAAACCAAGGCTATGACCAACAAAAGCTATGGAAATGAAAGCAAATGGAGACCAAAGCTCTGATACCACTTGTAGGACCTTGAAGTATGTCTAGAGGGGGGGGGTGATTAGACTACTTGACCTATTAAAAACTTAACCTTTTCCCAATTTTAGTCTTTGGCAGATTTTAGCTATTCTAGCACAAGTCAAGCAATCTTCACACGATTCAAGCAAGCATGCAAAGAGTATATGGGCAGCGGAAAGTAAAGCATGCAACTTGCAAGAATGTAAAGGGGAAGGGTTTGGAGAATTCAAACGCAATTGGAGACATGGATGTTTTTGTCGTGGTTCCGATAGGTGGTGCTATCGTACATCCACGTTGATGGAGACTTCAACCCATGAAGGGTAACGGCTGTGCGAGTCCACGGAGGGCTCCACCCAAGAAGGGTCCACGAAAAAGCAACCTTGTCTATCCCACCATGGTCGTCGCCCACGAAGGACTTGCCTCGCTAGCGGTAGATCTTCACGAAGTAGGCGATTTCCTTGCCCTTACAAACTCCTTGGTTCAACTCCACAATCTTGTCGGAGGCTCCCAAGTGACACCTAGCCAATCTAGGAGACACCACTCTCCAATAAGTAACAAATGGTGCGTTGATGATGAACTCCTTTCTCTTGTGCTTCAAATGATAGTCTCCCCAACACTCAACTCTCTCTCTCACAGGATTTGGATTTGGTGGAAAGAAGGATTGAGTGGAAAGCAACTTCGGGAAGGCTAGAGATCAAGATTCATATGGTAGGAATGGAATATCTTGGCCTCAACACATGAGTAGGTGGTTCTCTCTCAAAAATGGTAATTTGGAAGTGTAGGTTTGTTCTGATGGCTCTCTCCATGAATGAAGAGGAGGTGGAGGGGTATATAGCCTCCACATAAAATGTAACCGTTACACACAATTTACCAATCTTGGTGGGACAGAATTAAGAAACTCGGTCAGACCAATTTAGTAAACCTAGTGACCGTTAGGGTTTTCGGTGGGACCAACATGCAACTCGGTAGGACCGATTTGGTTAGGGTTAGGTCATAACGTAATCTCGGTGAGACCGACTACACAAACTCGGTGAGACCAATTTTGGTAATAAGATAACCAGAGAGTTGGTCAGGTAAACTCGGTGGGACCGATTCGCTCATTTCGGTGAGACCAAAATGTTACAAAAAGGAAACATATAGTTTACATAGCAATCTCGATGGGACCGATCGCTCATTTCGGTTAGACCCAAACATTACGAAGGGAAACAAAGAGATTACAATCCCATCTCGGTGAGAGCGAGATCCCTATCGGTGAAACCGATTTGCCTAGGGTTTGTGGCAGTGGCTATGACATCTAAACTCGGTGGCGCCGGATAGAAAGAATCGGTGGGGCCGAGTTTGACTTTTGGTTTGGGTCATATGTGGATATGAGAAAGTAGTTGAGGGTTTTTGGAGCATATCACTAAGCACTGTGGAGCAAGAAACTCATTAGGCAACACCTCATCCATCCTTGATAGTATTGGCTTTTCATATAGACTCAATGTGATCTTGGATCACTAAAATATAAAATGCAGAGTCTTGAGCTTTTGAGCTTGAGCCAATCCTTTTATCCTTAGTATTTTGAGGGATCCACTTTCCTCATCCATGACATGCCATTCATTGAGCTTTCATGAAATATTTGTCTTGGAATAGTATTAGCCCAATGAGCTATATGTTGTTAGGAATTACCAAAACCCCCTAGGGATAGTTGCACTTTCACATCCCATTATAGTGGTTAGTTCAGCTACTTTGGGCAATATAATTCAGAATAGGGAGGCAACTAGTCGGGTCGCAAAGTGGGCAATTGAGCTTGGCCCGCACGGGTTGAAGTATATGCCTCGGACATCTATCAAATCACAGGCACTTGTTGACTTCATCAATGATTGGACCGAGTTACAAGCACCAGAGGACAAACCGGATAACACATACTAGACTATTCACTTTGATGGATCCAGGCAATTGGAGGGCTCGGGGGCTGGAGTTGTCGTTACTTCCCCTCGAGGTGATAAAATTCGTTATGTTCTCCGTTTAATGTTCCCCTGTACTAACAATGCAGCTGAGTACGAGGCTTTACTCCACGGGCTCCATGTGGCCAAGGAGATGAATTTAAGCCGGGAACGATCCTTTGGAGACTCTGATCTGGTGGCCCAACAATTTTCTGGCACATGGGATTCTAAGGATCCACTCATGGCGGCTTACAGATGCGAGGTGGATATTGTGGCGGGTCATTTCAAAGGGTATCAGGTTGAGCATATTGATCAGCGTAAAAAAGAAGCGGCGGACCCTTTAAGCCGGCTGGGATCTCGGCGTAAACCGGTACCTCCCAATACCTTTCTAGATATCTTGCATAACCCGTCTGTTAAGTTGCCTACAGAGGAGGATTTAGCTGTTCCTGATCCAGAGGCCCAATTGGTGGCCGCTTTACATACTGTTCCGAATTGGACGGTTCCATATTTGGCGTATATCAACCGGGGCGAGTTACCAGATGATGAAGTTCTGGCTCGGCAGATAGTCCAGCGATCCAAGTCCATGGTTATTCACAATGGCGAGTTACACCGCTGCAGCGTTTCAGGCGTATTCCAGTGTTGTGTTTCTCCTGAAGAAGGCCAAGAGATTCTACGAGAAATTCATGAAGGGGATTGTGGTCATCATGCCGGTTCAAAGTCCCTGGTTGCTAAAGCTTTTCGTCATGGGTTCTATTGGTTGACAGCTCATGCTGATGCTGAGGATCTGGTAAAACAGTGTGACGCTTGCCAGAAGTTTTCATGCCGAGCTCATGTTCCGGCTCAAGAACTAAGGATGATTCCCATCACTTGGCCATTTGCCACTTGGGGGCTTGATATGGTAGGGCCCTTTAAGCGCTCCAAGGATAAGAAGACCCACCTGTTGGTGGCGGTTGACAAGTTCACTAAATGGGTTGAAGCGGAGCCCGTCAGCAAGTGTGATGCAGCTATGGCGGTTCAGTTTCTCAAAAAGATTATCTTCCGCTTTGGCTTTCCACACAGCATCATCACAGATAATGGCAGAAACCTTTCTAAAGGTGAGATGGAGGATTTCTGTCAGAGAGAGCACATCCGGCTTGATTTAGCATCCGTAGCGCACCCCCAATCCAATGGTCAAGCTGAGAGAGCTAATCAAGAAATCTTGAAGGGTATCAAACCTCGGCTCATGGTTCCTTTAAAGCGGACGCCGGGTTGTTGGGTGGAAGAATTGCCTTCTGTTTTATGGAGCATCGACACCACCCCCAACAGGTCAATAGGTTATACACCTTTTTTCCTGGTTTACGGGGCAGACGCGGTCCTCCCATGTGATATTCGTCATGATTCGCCCCGGGTGGCCAATTATGTTGAAGCGGACAATGAGCAAGCACGCCAAGAGGCGTTGGACCTGTTAGATGAAAAGCGGGACATGGCTTTGGCTCGTTCAACGGTTTATCAGCAAGACCTGCGGCGTTATCACAGCCGCCGTGTTAAAACAAGAACCTTTCAAGAAGGCGACTTGGTGCTCCGGCTCATCCAGGATCAGACCGATATGCACAAGTTATCCCCACCTTGGGAAGGACCCTTTGTGGTCAGCAAGAATCTGCACAGCAGATCATACTACCTTGACATTCGAGACAACTCACATAGTTCTGAGGAGGAGACCGGAGGGCCGTGGAACATAGCTCTCCTTCGGCCTTACTATACTTGAGCCATAGGCTTCTCTTATGTACATATTTTGACGATGTATATATTATGATCAATATAATAAACCGACATCCTTGCTATAAGCAGGGTCTCTGCTGTTTTTTTCTCAAATATCCTTTGAGTTACATGGGGGCTTCAGCTGACAAAGCGGAGTACTACCGGTTAAACCGGCTATCATGCCACAATACAGCTTGGGACCTTCACACCCAAGGGGCCAAAGAGAGTCTGGATGTTATGAACAGCTCAAACATAGGAACCCATGAGCAGAACTCACAAAATTACTTGGGGATCTTTGTGTAAAGTAACAAAGAGTTTGAAAGGACCCTTGTAATTGGGTATCAACCCATGGCTTGGAAGCATGGTGTATTCACCTAAAACCCCGGGTTAACCTGCCTTCATCAAGTAAGCCACTCCTATCCAGGTAATCCTGGCATGACCCGCCGAACGTTTGACAGTTAATCTCATTGAGACCCTGAACTTGTCAAAGTTAAAACGACAATTGCTTAGTTGGAGGCCCATCTTAAAAGGCTTTGTCAAATGGTTTAACTCAGCGGCCTGGAAGCCCATGAAAAGCCTCGTATTTGGGCCTCGCAGCCCTCGAAAAGCCTCGACTACACGGTTTTATTTGCCTTTGTCAAGATTTTTCTCTTTGAATGAATTTTATGTTAAACCGGTGTCTCTTAACCCGGTATGGCTTTTTAGTCATCACAATAAATCGGTGTCTCTTAAACCCGGTATGACTTTTCAGTCATCACATTAACCCGGTGTTTGTTAACCCGGCTTGGCATTCAACTATAAGATGTCAGACCATATTATCAAATTGGTGTTTACAAAATCCGGCCTGGCTTTGACTATATGTCGCCAGCTTGATCATCTGGTGTTCATCGTAACCCGGCATGACTTATTCATAACATCATTATATGGTGAGGATTATAATAGCTCAAGATTTGGGTTTTCACCCTTACTAAGTGATTTCATATCACAGGTATGAGTTATTTCATATTTATTCCGCTTTGGTTATTAGCCAGGCTTTATCTTGGGCATTATGACCCGTCATGCGATCAACCGCCGGGACAATTCTTTTTATGCAGATATCAGAATCGCATGAAAATTATCAAAGTGTAATCAACCACAGCAAATATCATGACGGATCAACAACGTTATGCATCAGTGCCACAGAGCGAAGTATTTTAACTAGCCTATTACAAGGTGCTTTGAGGCCCAGGATAATGATTGTTTTTTACAGAACAAAGTCTGTAACAATAACCAAATTGCCGGATCAAGATTCATCACTATGTTGACGTGATGTTGATGGATCTTCAGGCGTCGGTTCAACCTCCTCCTGTCCATCCAGTGGCTGGAAGTCAACGGTGGTCCAGTCAATCTGGGTTAAAGCCTGAAATACAGCCTCTTCACTTATCAGATTGGACGGTTCAACATCAGGGGCGTAAGTGTGCTTACGGATTGGCGGAATAAGGCTTTGTGCTTCTGTCACAGTCGTATCAACCCGCTGGTTCCTTTCATCATAAAAGGATCGATGAACAGTTAAATTAGCCTCTTCAGCCAGTTGACTCGACAGTGGACGCATCTCCTTTGTCAGGGCTTTGAGGGTTTCGTTGTCAAATGTTGACCCGTTTGCTTGTTCATCCAGAAATCCCTTGGCGATATCAACTGGATCCAAGTCACATATCCATGCTTTGGCCCGAGTCAGTGCCAGATAACTCTTGGCGTATTAACGGCCCGTGGTGAAACTGGCCCGTAATGAACAGTGTATCACTTTACACCCATTAACGGCCCGTGGTGAAACTGGCCCGTAATGAACAGTGTATCACTTTATACCCATTAACGGTCCATTATTCCGTTGGGCCGTTTCCAGCCCATGTTATCTTTCGGCCTTCTCAGAGCCCAATTATTCTTGGGCTCATTTCCAGGATTAGTTTACTTACGGCCCATTACTGTCATTTTCTGCTTGTAGGCCAAATTCAGCCTGTGGTTACAGTCGGCCCGTTTGTGGTCCGTTAATACGTTGGGCTGTTTTCATAGCGTCATCAAATATGGCCTATTAACGATGGCTCGTTATGGTCGGCCCATGAACGGACGATTCCAACCATAGCCCGTTTACGGCCATAATGCGGTCTGTTTGTACCATGTTTGGACAATCGATCATACGGCCCATATAAGGCCCATTGATGATACGACCCGCAGAAGGCCCATTGTTTCTACGGCCCGTAGAAGGCCCATTGTTTCTACGGCCCGTAGAAGGCCCACTGTTTCTACGGCCAGTAGGAGGCCCAGTCTCACTACAGTAAATATTAGCCCATGGTTATTGTGGCCTACTTTTTAAAAAATAGGTTATTGCAG
Source organism: Triticum aestivum (assembly GCF_018294505.1). Taxonomy (NCBI): domain Eukaryota; kingdom Viridiplantae; phylum Streptophyta; class Magnoliopsida; order Poales; family Poaceae; genus Triticum; species Triticum aestivum. Next base: position 740,846,656 of record NC_057798.1, read on the forward strand.
CCACTAGCTAACCGCGGAAAAAGAACTGCAATGACTACAAGCAAACAAATAAACAAGACAACAAGTAAATAAATAAGCAAGCAACTAACGCTGGGCTATCAAGGCTATTACACATATTACATCCATTGGGCATCAAAGTTCGCCACCAGTGCA